>NC_069499.1:1318400062-1318697562 GCF_027579735.1 Bombina bombina
TTGAAACTCCTGACTGGGCAACATTCCAGGAATTTGTGCATTCCCAGCAGAAGCCAAGCTACCTTGCTTTCGGGGTCCGTCTTGGACCTAGGCACAAGAAGCAGCAGCCCATCGTCTGATGGCCGCACGTGTTCCCATTGTATCCCACCCATTTTATCCATCTTAGATGCCACCACAATTTCACCGACCCTCAGAGCCCCAGCCAAGGCAAAAGAGAAGTCCACCCTCAACAGTGCCGCCTCAAACAATGACGAGCACACTGACTGCGGTGTACACACCATGTCACGCAATCTAAGAGGTGTAATAGGTTCCCTACGGTCTTTTTCGCGCGGGGACATCCGCCCCCAACCCTTCATTACTTGCTTCACAAGAAATGACCGTGAATAATCCGCAATGCCGAACGTCTTATTGAAGAACGCGACGGCCGAGAGCCTGCTCTGAGCAGACAGTCTAGATACGCCCTGACTATCTAACCCCGCAAGACAGTCAAGCACCTGTACCTGTGTAGCTGAGTGAACTGCAAACCCCTGTTGCCCGGCGAAGCAAACCCACGATCTCCAGTGTTTCTCATAAGCATACCAAGTCTTGGGAGCCAAGGACGCCCTTACTAGGGGAGGACACTCTCCCAGCCCCCGCCATCTGCCAAAGAAAAGGAGGGCAATTTAGACCGTTTCTCGTGGCCCCTGGCGCCACCCTCCTAAACTGATCCCATTGAAATCTGGACAGAGCATCCGCTATGACATTTTTAACCCCCGGCACGTGCCGAGCCGTGAAACTAAGTTCCACTGCAAGCAACGCAACACTAGGTGACGCAGGTACGTAACCACCTTGGGTGACGACGCGGAAAACCGGTTGATGGCATAGACAACACTCATGTTGTCGCACCAAAAAACCACCGCCCGATTGGCCAGTCTCAATCCCCAGAGCTCGACCGCCACAATGATTGGGAAAAGCTCCAGCAACGTTAGGTTCTTGGTTAAACCAGCCAGAACCCAATCCCTTGGCCACGGAGCCGCGCTCCACTCGCCATCGAAGTAAGCCCCATAACCAAAGCCGCCCGCATCTGTGAATAGATGAAGCAATTGACTGGTCATGGGGCCCTCTCGCCAAATGCATACTACGTTGAATTTCTTTAGAAATTCCTCCCATACCCAGAGATCCTCCCTCATCTCTGCTGACACCTCCACCCTGTAAGCCTTCCCCTTCGGGCCCTGCAGTTGACCCTCAAGCCTCCTGTTGAATACCCTTCCCATAGGAATAGCCCTTCCTGCGAAGTTCAGGAGTCCCAGCAAGGACTGAAGTTCCTTAAAGGAAATCGTCTTAGCACTACGTACGGACAAAGCCACCTGCAGCAGGCGGTCGACTTTGTCCCGTGGCAGCCTACAAACCGCCGCCTCAGTATCTATTTCAATACCAAGAAAAGTAAGGCAAGAACAGGGACCCTGTGTCTTATCCTCTGCCAAAGGCACCCCAAATCTACCCATCATGTCCTGCATGATAACCATCGTGCATGAGCATTCATCCGAACCTGCCCTACCTACCAACAGGAAGTCGTCCAGGTAGTGGGCCACGCCCCACCCTCAGATGCCCTCTTTACCACCCAATGCAGAAAGGAACTAAAGCATTCGAACAACGCACATGACAGCGAGCACCCCATTGGAAGACATTTGTCCACATAGAAAGCCCCATCCACCTTCATGCCCATTAGCCGAAATGCAGACGGGTGCAGGGGCAGCAAACGAAAAGCTGACTCTATGTCCAGTTTCTCCATTAGCGCCCCTGCTCCTTTGCCCCGAACAATACTTAAAGCATCGTCAAAGGACTGGTAGTGTACCGTGCTCATGTCCGGGTCGATGGGATCACCGACCGACCCCCCTTTTGGAAATGACAAGTGATGTATAAGCCGAAACTTGCCCGTGTCCTATTTGGGTACTACCCCCAATGAGGATACCACTAAATCGGGCAGCCTCGCCACAAAGGGGCCGGCCACCCTGCCCAAAGCCAGCTCCTTACTCAATTTTTCCTGCACTACCTCAGGGAATTCATATGCTGACTTAAGGTTCCTGTGTACCACAGAACCCACCACGTCTCCCCCCACCCAAATCCTGAACCCCTCCCGTAACCCAGACCTGAGCAGTTGAGCCGCCTCCTGGTCCAGGTAACGTGCCAGCCAAGGCTCGATGGCTGGTAACCTAAGTGGGGTTGGGGCCCTTGTACCTAGAACCGCCCCTGGATGCAGACTTGTCCGTGCCGGCATCCTTCCTTTTGATGCAATCCGCCCCTGAATGTGGTCCACTGCAGAATTTGCAGATGTGACGAAAGGAACAACTAGCTCCTCTGTCACACTGTTTATCCTGGAATTTCCAGCATTCCCTGCCCTGTCGCTTTGGCCTCTGCGCCACTTTGCTGGCACCTAGCCGCGGCCCAGGGGTGCTGCCTGCACCCCTTTCAAGCCCCAATTTGGACCACAGATCAATATCCTTGGTTCCAAAATGCAGGTGGGGGTTACCCACCATCTTCCTGCGGAAGGCCATGTCGTACTCCCGCCACGCACCTTCCTTGAACCTAGCGCGGATATCGTCAATGGTATCCTCGTACTTAAATAGATTATGACCCAGAGTGGGCCATTTATCTACATAACACGTGGCTAGCACCCTAAAGCATTTGTGCCACTCCTCGAATGTCTCCGGCCGCTGGACCTTTTTTGGCCCCGTGCCGTCCGCCATGCGTTCCCTAGCCCTACATGCCTCCGGGGAAAGTTCAAAGATGTTGACGTAGCGTCCATCCTGAATCTTTTTGACCTTAGATTTCAGGTGTCCATATAAGGAGTGCACCAAGCACGGGTAAGTGTCGCCGTGAGAGGCCACATGCCGTGACATCGGGGGTGCCCCCATGGCCGGGAAACCAATGCTAGATTCCTGAGCTAATGGTACTACATGACTACTCTCCACTCTGGGAACCTTCCCTTTTACCTGCGCCGCTACCAGCTTCTTTATCATCTTAAACATCTCCTTCTGCCCTTTTCCAACTAAGCCTAAGTCACCCTCACTCTCAGATCCCGACCCACTAGAGGATGAACCCAGCCCTACGTGTGCAGATGTGTGTAGAGAAACTCACCGCTGGGGGCCAAAGGCAGCGCAGCTCCTGCCGGCGACTGCTGGTATCTGTCTTCTGCAGAAGCTGGTGACGAAGCTGCAATCGTCATTGCTCCTTGCCGGGATGTAGAAGCCATAGCTGGAACAGACGTATCCATGGACACACCCTGCGGAAACAAAACATTTTGGGGAGTACTCCTTGCGGATGAATGGACCCCTGGGGGGTTCCCCACCTGCTCCCCAGACAGACATACCCCCAGTGCAGCCGAAACTGCCCTCCTTATCATCTCCTCAGTGCCACTGGAAATCTGTCCCTGGGAAACATTCACACTTTCATTGCCAGCCCCACGAATCATACCAGGCGTTACCTGCCTACTAATGTCCCTGGCAAAGATTCCCCCTGAGGCAGTACCTGCCACATCAAGGTATTCGGTATCCCCATGTAAGGCCCCTTGCCTAGCCACAGTTATCCCCCTGTGGACCCCAGAGCACGATCTAGCCTGAGCAGCATGACCGGAGATTACCCCTTTACCCCTCTGCCTCAACAAAGTAGCTCTCCTGCCTCCAAGCGTTTTCCCCATTGCCTTGCCAGCCACACCAACAGACCGCACATTTGCACGCGCTCCCGCCACCCCAGGTCACTCAGGGAGGATGCGCGTGATGCGGCACCGGAAGGGGCGTGGCTACGGCCTGACGTGAGCCCAGGGACATTGAGAGCCCGGACCGTGGGCGCCCTGCCGCTTGGCCTGCTCCCCAGGGCCAATGACCGGACCACCAGGGGGAAAGTTCCCCACCACGGCCTGCGCCATTGACAGAACCGAGACCAAGGCCTTGGGTGAAAGGGCCTGAAGCTGCTGCCAGGACGCCTGCCCAGCAGCAGCATGGCCCGGTTGCCCCACATCCCCAGGAGGGCGATCAGTAAGTGAATCAATGAGGTTAGGGTAAAGGGGAGGGGGGGAATCCGGCTGCATTAAGGAAACCCCGGGCAGTGAATGAGCATCAGCCCCAAGAGACCCCACCCTAAGCAATGAAGGCCCAGGCCTAACAGAATCAGGGACCGGAACCCCAGCAGCACCCAGAACATCAGGGTGCATGGGCTGAGTGCTTGAGGGGGGACCCTGGGACCCAGAGCTCACAGCAGTGGCTCCGGTTCCCAGCCCCCCCTCATGGTAGGCCTTTTCTGGACCCTGGGGGCCGACTTGGTTTTTGAAACTGGGGAAGGGGGTATCACATCTTCAGAAGTTGATCTATTTTCTCTTGCAGCTCCCCTCATGCCAGGAACCACCTTCACCACTTCACTGTATCGCTTTGGAGGAACAGACTTTCTCTTGGCACGCTCCATCTCCACAGAAAAGTTCTTCCTTGAAGTCTGGAACCAGGAACAAAAGAGGGCTGGATTCCCTGCAGTCAGGACCTATAAAGGTAAGCAGAAACACCCGCCCCTCCACTTGCAAAAATGTAACATCTAGTACCTTCCAGACTTCAACTCAGTTATCCCTTAATTTTGTTACAGGCCCAGTAGAGGGCCCTCCACTTCCAGTGTACAGCTCTAAGGACATTAAAAGTATATTCTTGTTTAAAATAACCCATTTTTACACTCCACTGGCCTTCTGAAATTGTTGTAAAGGAAAGAGAACTCTGTCACGTAATTTACATGGTATTCAGGAACCAGCACAACAGCTTGGAGAATAAATACTGAGTGATTCTGCTGATTACACTATAAACCATTTGAAAAGAACATGATGCAAACCCAGGAACTGCCTGTTTGTTTGGACAGTGGCTCCGATGTAATGTATGGATGTATTAAACAATATCTCTCCACATTTTCTAAACTCTAGAGAAGAAGACATTGCTAGAGTTTTGTGGAAATTGTAACCCTGGGATGATGATCTACCAGACTGGTTACAGGTGAAAGATGGAGCCCATCGTGTTTCACCATTTTGCCTTTCAAGCTCAAACTAACTTTTGAGATTGCCAAAAAAAGTAATCAGTAACGCAGTTGTGACCTATTCTATAGATTTTGTTTTGGTCAAATTTGATAGTAACATGGCTTCTGCTAGTAAAGGGACAATCTACACCTTAGTCATCTTAAATTCTTCCCTTAGATTAAGCTGCAAATAGCCTCTAGCACCTATTCTATTTTATGCAGCAGGAATGGTTAAAAATGTATTTTAAAATGAATTTGCTTTCTTTCAACTTTGAAATGGCTGCCAAGCTCCTCCCACTGATGACATCACAATTTGGGCTGAATATGACATCCAGTCACAAAAGGCTCGCTAGTTTGATTCAACAGACTGTCAATGCTGTTCAGCAAAGTGCCTTGATGCAGCCCAGATTGTGAGGTCATCAGTGGGTGGAGCTTGGCAGCCATTTTAAAGTGATCAGAAACAATATTCATTTTAAAATAACTTTTTTACTGTTCCTGCTGCATGATATAGAAAAGATTGCAGGAGAATATTTGCAGCTTAATCTAAGGTAAGACGTTAAAATGACTTAGGTGTAGACTGCCCCTTTAAGTGACCATGATGATTTTAAATATATCTGTTGTCTTGATATGTTTTAGCTAATAACTGTTAAGAAATAAGAAACATATCTTCTTAATATCTTCTCATTATATAAGCTGCATGAAACTGGACATTTTCTCTGACCAAGACAAATCTCTAGTCATGAACATAATTAGATTTTTAATATCACTTAACCTTTAGCTGTGATAAAATCTGTGCACAAAAATTATATATACATGTTAATATATTTCTCTACATAGGTATATTAATAAGAAGATTGATAATAAAGCTAACAATAGGTTATTAACCATACAAAGGTCACCATTTATCAGTTTAGCATGGTGGCAATAGCATATCAAATTAGCCCACTCATTTGTTTAGATTATTTTATGGTCAAAGAATAAAATATAGGAATAGTAATCCTATTCACTTACTGCAATGTAAATGGTCATGTTCCAATTCAAGTAATTTGCCCTCTGCTGTAAATATGCTTAATAATGGATTTAAATGTAAAACCTTAACTTTATGAAGATGTCAGTATGTCATTTTAATAAACTATCGGCTAGATTACGAGTTTTGTGTTATGAGGGGTGCGGTGCTAACTTGCACATTATTGTCACCGCTCACTTCCCTACAGCACTGGTATTACAGGTCTTCCTAAACCCTGCGTTACTAGGCAAGAAGTGAGTGTAGAGCAAAATTGTGCTCTATACCGCACTCCAATACCAGCGCTGCTTAAGTCAGTGCTGAGCTGGTTGTACGTGCTCCTGCACGATTTCCCCATGAACATCAATGGGGAGAGCCGGCTGAAAAAAAGCTTAACACCTGCAATAAAGCAGCATAAAGCTCCATAACGAAGCCCCATTGATTCCTATGGGGAAACTAAATTTATGTTTACACCTAACATGAACCCCGAGTCTAAACACCCCTAATCTTATACTTATTAACCTCTAATCTGCCGCCCGACATCCCTGACATCTACATTATATTTAGTAACCCCTAATCTGCTGCTCCGGACATTGCCGACACCTACATTATACTTATTAACCCCTAATCTGCTGCCCCCAACATCGCCAACACCTACATTATATTTGTTAACCTCTAATCTCCCACCCCCAATGTCACCGCAACCTACCTACACTTATTAACCCCTAATCTGCTGCTCCAGACATCCCTGCCACTATAATAAACATATTAACCCCATAAACCGCCGCACTCCTGCATCGCAAACACTAGTTAAATATTATAAACCCTTAATCTGTTGTCCCTAACATCAGCGCCACCTACCTATATTTATTAACCCTTAATCTAACGCCCCCAACGTCACCGCCACTATACTAAATTTATTAACCCCTAAACCTAAGTCTAGCCCTAACACCCCCTAGCTTAAATATAATTCAAGTCCAGCTTGGTGAAGAAGCGAGCATCCTGGAGTGAGTCATACAGTTCGGTGATCAAAGGAATTGGATAGCGATTCTTGATAGTTATGTTGTTCAAGGCCCTGTAGTCGACACAGGGTCTGAGCCCACCATCCTTCTTGATGACGAAAAAGAAGCCTGCCCCAGCAGGAGAGGAGGAAGGTCGAATGAAACCTTTAGCTCTTGGATGTACTCTTCCATGGATTTGGTTTCAGCTTTGGAGAGTGGATAAGTCCTCCCTTTGGGAAGTGGGGCTCCGGGAAAGAGGTCAATCTTGCAGTCATAAGGACTGTGGGGTGGCAGCACGTTGGCTGCTTTTTTCTCAAACACATCTGCAAAGTCCGCCTATACTGAGGGAAGGTTTGGAGGAGTCTGTATACTGGCTATGGGGATGCGGAGCGGAGGAGTGACTTTAGCAAGACAAGAGTGGAAACAGGAATTACCCCAGGAAGCCAGTTGTCCTTCAGCCCAGTCAAACTGTGGATTGTGTATCCGAAGCCAAGGAAGACCAAGGATGACAGGCTGTGCTGGGAAATGAATGACCTTGAACTGCAGCTGTTTGGTATGAAGGACTCCCATAGTCAGGGTTGCTGACTCAAAATAGACCAACCCTGAACCATGGGGGGGGTGCCATCCAGGGTAGTTCTTTTGAGACAATGTCTTTTCTGCAGAAGAGGCAAGCCAGTTTGGATCATAAAACAGTGATCCAGAAAGTTTCCAGCTGCCCCTGATTCAATGAAGGCTTGAGTGTGGACTGTATTCTGAAGGAAGGAAAGGGTTACAGGTGCCAGAATCCGAGTGGAATGAGGGGATTTAGTAGAGATAAAAGCATAGTCTCAATCTCCTTCTTCTCTGTCTTTCAGACTCTGAGGGTTTGAAAGAGGAAAGATCCATGGGTTCCTCTACTGGGGTGGCTGGAGAAGTTGAAGAGGTAGAGAATACTGCCGAAACCTGAAGAATAGGAGGACGGGAGGGAAGGACACTCCTATTTCTGTCCCTTTTGGCTTGTCTCTCCTGGAAGCGAGAGTTCAGACTGATACAAAGCATTATAAAATCATCCAAAGAAAAAGGAACATCACGATAAGTGAGTTAATCTTTGATGCATTCATGCAGACCCCTCCTAAGGCCGCCTTGAGAGCACTGCCATCCCAAGTGGTTTTAAGTGCCAAGGTGCGAAATGCAATGGCGAATTGTGCCACAGTTCTATTGCCCTGGCGGAGGTCCAGGAGAGAAAATTCTGCAGCAGAGGTATGGCCAGAAGTCCCAAACACAGAAGATAATGCAGAAACGAAATCATCAGCATCCTGCAGGAGTGGAGCGTTCTGTTACAAAAGGGGAGAGACCCAGGCTAGGGCCTTGTCCTTCAGTAAGGAAATGATAAAGGTGACCCTTGACTGGTGAGACTGAAAGGTGTGCGGATCATTGCGGAAGTGCAGCCTGCATTGGTTAAGAAAACCCCTGCAATCAGTAGTACCTTCATATTTGCAAGACAATACAAACAAAGAATAAACGCTTAATAGCGCTCAAACAGTGGATGTCCATAGATAAATGACCGTGTAGTAAATTTTCTGAGTAATAAGTGTTGCACCTTGGGAGCAAAACTTCAAACATTACAGGTATTCCTGATCATACCTTTTTCTTATGTGATCAGCGTCCTAAGTCAATCTCTCAGCACGCGTGTTCTGCTGTCGTTGTTCCACTACTCACCGGGTCTATGTATTATAACTCGCAGCTGTGCCACGAGTAAACGCTGGTCAGACTCCACTTCCTCCTTTCAGCGTACACAGTTAACAGTTTGAAGGATTATATGTATATATTTTTTTCCATACCGGTTCTGAAACCACCTTATTAGTACAGATACAGAAGATAATACATCAAATAATTTATTCTCTTTGAGAGCAGTAGAGGAAAATTAAGCATTGCAACCCTTAATAGAAGATCTATTTACAAGTAATGTGAGAATGCAAAATGTGAGTGATGTGTTCCAGATAATGGAAAATAAACTGTTAAAGGAATATAAGTTATGGTGGGACATAAACTCCTAGATTTAGAGTTTTGTCAGTAAAGACCTGCGGTGCTAACAAGGCTTTTTTTTCCAGCGCACCCTTAAGACAACGCTGGTATTATGAGTTGTCTGAATGACTGCGTTAGCCTCAGAAAAGTGAGCGTTGAGCATAATTTAGCTCCACTTCTACTCTCAATACCAGAGTTGCTTATGGTAGCGGTAAGGAAAAATGTATTCGTGCACGATATCCCCATAGGAAACAATGGGGCTGAGCTGGCTGAAAAAAAACCTTACACCTGCAAAAAAGCAGCGTTCAGCTCCTAACGCAGCCCCATTGTTTCCTATGGGGAAACACTCTCTAAGTCTACACCTAACACCCTAACACGAACCCCGAGTCTAAACACCCCTAATCTTACACTTATTAACCCCTAATCTGCCGCTCCCGCTATCGCTGACACCTGCATTATATTATTAACCCCTAATCTGCCGCTCCGGACACCTCCGCAACCTACATTATAGCTATGAACCCCTAATCTGCTGTCCCTAACATCGCCGACACCTATATTCATTAACCCCTAATCTGCCCCCCCCCCCAACGTTGCCGCCACCTACCTACACTTATTAACCCCTAATCTGCCGACCGGACATCGCCACCACTATAATAAATGTATTAACCCCTAAACCGCCGCACTCCCGCCTCGCAAACACTATAATAAATTTTATTAACCCCTAATCTGCCCTCCCTAACATCGCTGCCACCAACCTACAATTATTAACCCCTAATCTCCCGCCCCCAACGTCGCTGCTACTATAATAAAGTTATTAACCCCTAAACCTAAGTCTAACCCTAACCCTAACACCCCCCTAAATTAAATATAATTTAAATTAAACAAACTAAATTTACTATCATTAAATAAATTATTCCTATTTAAAACTAAATACTTGAGTATACAAAAAATGTGTGTGGCAAACAAGTAGATGTTAACAAAAAACAGATATGCTCAACACAATGTGCTAAAAAACAATACTCTCCTTATTGAATGAAATGATGACCGCTGCCCTTCCTCAGTCTCTCCCCAAGGACTGTATAAGCAATAGACAAAACGAAATGGATGGCGCTGGTCTTGAAGTATAGTTAGTTTCTAATGATAGATAGAAATGGACTTGATGTGCAAGTTAAATCCGTTATAATAATGTGCAATATACTCACTCCTTAGGTAATGTGAGTCCTGCTTCTATGGTATTTCTCTCTATGGTATGTCTCTCTCCAAAGGAAACAACAGGGTGATTTTCAACAGGGCTGGAAAAGGATTAAAACCCCATCAGCAGTAAGGTAATAACTTAAGTTGAAAAAACAAGTAGTAACTTACTTATCCAAAATAGCAAGTCCGGCTCGTCACAGAAAAAGTGATTCAAATGTAAGAGGTAAAAAAGGTTTATTTTAGCTCTACGCGTTTCAACGCTCAAGCGTCTTTTTCAAGAGCAGTAAAAGGCAATAAAAACAATAAAAACAAAAACAAGTGACAGTTTGTATGTTATTTAATGTTATTAACTATTTAATAGCTACCTAGTTAAAATAATTACAAAATTACCTGTAAAATAAATCCAAACCTATACACAAATACACCTAACACTACACAATCATTAAACTAATTAAATTACCTACAATTATCTAAACTAAAATACAATTAAATAAACTAAACTATAATACAAAAAACCCAAACACTAAATTACAGAAAATAAAAAAAATTACAAGAAGTTTAAACTAAGTACACCTAATCTAAGCCCCCTAATAAAATAAAAATGCCCCCCAAAATAATAAAATGCCCTACCCTATCCTAAATTACAAAGTAATCAGCTCTTTTACCTGTAAATAAAAATACAATACCCCCCCAACATTACAACCCACCAGCCACATACCCCTACTCTAAAACCCACCCAAATCCCCCCCGAAAAAAACCTAACACTAACCCTCTGAAGATCTCTCTACCTTGACTCATCTTCACTCAGCTGAGCCGAATTCTTCATCCAAGCGGGGCAGAAGAGGTCCTCCATCCGGTTGAAGTCTTCATCTAAGCGGGGCAGAAGAGGTCTTCCATCCCATTGAAGTCTTCATCCAAGCGGAATCTTCTATCTTCATCCATCCGGAGCGGAGCGGCAGCATCTTGAAGACCTCCGACGCGGAACATCCATCCTGGCCGACGACTTCCCGACGAATGACGGTTCCGTTAAATGACGTCATCCAAGATGGCGTCCCTCGAATTCCGATTGGCTGATAGGATTCTATCAGCCAATCGGAATTAAGGTAGGAAAAATCTGATTGGCTGATTCAATCAGCCAATCAGATTGAAGTTCAATCTGATTGGCTGATCCAATCAGCCAATCAGATTGACCTCACATTCTATTGGCTGATCGGAACAGCCAATAGAATGCAAGGTCAATCCGATTGGCTTCAGGGGTCAATCCGATTGGCTTTAGGGGGAGATCTTCAGGGGGTTAGTGTTAGGTTTTTTTAAGGGGGGTTTTGGTGGGTTTTAGAGTAGGGGTATGTGGGTGGTGGGTTGTAATGTTGGGGGGGGTATTGTATTTTTATTTACAGTTAAAAGAGCTGATTACTTTGGGGCAATGCCCCGCAAAAATCCCTTTTAAGGGCTGGTAAAAGAGCTGATTACTTTGTAATTTAGGATAGGGTAGGGCATTTTATTATTTTGGGGGGCTTTTTTATTTTATTAGGGGGCTTAGATTAGGTGTAATTAGTTTAAACTTCTTGTAATTTTTTTTTTTTAAATGGAGTCATGCAAAGATGAGCAAGTCAAAGTCAAACTTAAGGCTTCATCAGACTTTTACCCTACTAGAAATAGAGGTGTATACCTTGAATCCTTCCATAAAAGGGTGGAAACAGAATTGACTAAATTACATGATTCAATCTCAATTCCGGGTACTAGAAAGTCTAATCTAACTAAAAGAGAATTAGATGCAATTGAGAGATTAAAATCTAAACATGATATAGTAATACACAGGAGTGATAAGGGTGGCAATATTGTTGTCTTGAACAAACAGACATACATACAAGAGGCTGAAAGACAATTAGGGGATACTGAGGTATATCAACAACTATGTTTTGACCCTACCATTGCTTTTAGCCGAAACCTTGTACTTATCATTGATGAGGGAAGGGATCTAGGAATATTGGATGATAATACTTGTTTAAGTTTGAATGTGAGAATGTCATGCCGCGCCGCTCTAGCCGTTGCTAGGGGCGCAGCTTCTCCTTCTCTGCTCCTTGTCAGGGGCAGTGTCGGCTCTGGAATGCGTGCAGCGCTGACGTCAACGCCGCACACTCCAGATGCCGGGCGAACCTCTGAGGCGGGAATCTGCGCCTATTTGAATCTGAGAGAACGATCTGTCACTGCCCAAGTATAGTTGTTGCCTTGTGTGCTCCTGGGTGTGACAGATCGTTCTCTCCTGTGCCTCTTATCATTACTGAACCTGCTTGCCTGACTACTCTACCTGCCTTAACCCTTGACCTGCTGGATTGTTTGCTGTTGCTGAACCTGCCTGCCTGACTACTCTACCTGCCTTAACCCTTAAACCGCTGGATTGTTTGCTGTTGCTGAACCTGCCTGCCTGACTACTCTACCTTCTTTAACCCTTAAGCTGCTGGATTGATTTACTGTTGCAAAACCCTGCCTGTCTGACCATTCTTGTGGTGTGCCCTTGGACTGCTTTACTGTTGCCAAAGCCTGCCTGAACATTCTAGTGGTGTGCCCTTGGACTGCTTTGCTGTTGCCAAACCCTGCCTGCCTGACTTCTCAAGTGGTTTATCTTTGGACTGCTCCTGTTACCGCTGGGGACTGTCCTGCCTGCCTGAGTACCGCTCTCCTCATCTCTTTATCTTTCTCTGCTCTTGAATATTCCTTATCATTCTGGCTCAACGCCGGGATAACAAGACTACTGGCCGAGTTTGGTCTGATTGAGGAGTATCCTATGAGCATTACATTATACTTGGGCCATGCAGCCAGATGAGGTGGCATGAGGTGTTTATCTCCAGGGACAGATGTTGGGAACCCATACCACACAGTTGCAGAATATGGATTCCAAGCTAGAGGCTATTACTGCTCAACTCTCCCTACTAGTTGCAGCAAGGAATGCTGCTCCTGTTGCTACACCACCAGCCCCTGCTCCCAGTGCTGTGGCTTCTTCCTCCACTTCTGGAAGCATATCCTTGATACCCTTGCCTGACAAGTATCACGGTACCACTGACTGCAGGGGCTTTCTAAACCAATGCAGGCTGCACTTCCGCAATGATCCTCACGCCTTCCAGTCTCATCAGTCAAGGGTCACCTTTGTCATTTCCTTGCTAAAGGACAAAGCTCTAGCCTGGGTCTGTCCCCTTCTGGAACAGAACACTACACTCCTACATGATGCTGATGAGTTCATTTCTGCTTTGTCCTCTGTCTTTGGGACTTCTGGCCGTACCTATGCTGCAGAATATTCGCTCCTGGATCTCTACCAAGGCAGTAAAACTGTGGCACAGTTTGCCATTGAGTTCCGCACCTTGGCACTGGAAACCACTTGGGATGGCAGTGCTCTCAAAGCAGCCTTTAGGCGGGGTCTCCATGAACGCATCAAAGATGAACTCACCTATCGTGATATTCCTTCTTCTTTGAACGATTTTATAGCACTTTGTATCAATCTGTACTCTCGCTTTCAGGAAAGGAAAGCCAAGAGAGATAGAACTAGGAGGGTCCTTCCCTCCCGACCTCCTGTTTGCCCAGTTTCAGCAGCAACTGCTACCTCTTCAGCTACTCCAGTTACCTCAGTAGAGGAACCCATGGATCTCTCCTCCTTCAAACCATCAGAGTTTGAAAGACAGAGAAGAAGGAGACTTAGACTATGTTTTTATTGTGGATCTAACACCCACCAACTGAAGGACTGTGACATTTGGCCGGGAAAAGACAATTCTTAGGAGATAATGCTGGGGTGCCGCTAAGCATGGTCTCAACAAAAGCCCCTCACTCCTCTCGAATCCTGGTACCAATTACCCTTAACTTCCTTCAGAATACTATCCACACTCAAGCCTTCATTAATTCAGGGGCAGCTGGAAACTTCCTGGATCACCGTTTTATGATTCAAGCTGGTTTGACTCTTCTGCAGAAAATACATTATCTCAAAATAACCACACTGGATGGCACCCCCCTTTGTTCAGGTGTGATCCATTTCGAGTCAGCACCCCTGACCCTGACTGTGGGAGTCCTCCACTCTGAACAGCTGCAATTTGAGGTCATCCATTCCCCAGCACAGCCTGTCATCCTTAGTCTTCCTTGGCTTAGGTTACACAATCCACAATTTGACTGGGCTGAGGGACAACTGGCCTCCTAGGGTACCTCCTGTTTCTATTCCTGCCTTGCTAAAGTCACTCATCTGACCTGTATTCCCATAGCCAGTATACAGACTCCTTCAAACCTTCCTTCAGTATACACGGATTTTGCGGACGTCTTCGAGAAAAAAAGCAGCCGACGTGCTGCCACCACACCGTCCTTATGACTGCAAGATCGACCTCTTTCCCGGAGCCCCACTTCCTAAAGGGAGGACTTATCCTCTATCCAAAGCTTAAACCATATCCATGGAGGAGTACATCCAGGAGAACCTAGCTAAAGGGTTCATTCGCCCTTCCTCCTCTCCTGCTGGGGCTGGCTTCTTTTTTGTCAGTAAGAAGGATGGTGGGCTCAGACCCTGTATTGACTACAGGGCTTTGAACAACATAACCATCAAGAATTGCTATCCTATACCTTTGATCACCAAACTGTATGACTCACTACAGGATGCTCGGTTTTTAACCAAATTGGACTTACATGGGGCATACAATCTGATTTGCATCTTTCCAGGCCACCAATGGAAGACAGCCTTTAACACAAGATCAGGGCATTACAAATACCTAGTAATGCCCTTTGGGCTGTGTAACGCCCCTGCAGTATTCCAGGCATTTGTCAACGATGTCTTCCGTGACCTCCTCAACCGCACTGTCATCGTTTATCTGGATGATATCCTTGTTTTCTCTTCCACTTTAGATGAAATAATTTTTATTACCCACATTCCCAAACCCAAAACATCAGGGAAAATACAGACATTAAATCCTGTAGGTACATCTAACAGTAGAAAATAATCAGTTGATAGGGAAAAGAAATGTCCCGCTAGATCACTTCATATAACGAGGGAGGCCTCTAGGTGTAGAGGTTCCTCTTAGTCTTTATGTATGATTTTCCAAGTGTCTGAGAGAGGTTAAATACCGATCAACAGCCATAAAATAAGCCATATCAGTCTCTATCGGCCCTCTCAACCTTCTTGTGGGGTGGAATTGGTTTTGCTTTAAAGTCTCCTGAGCTATATCATTGTCCAGTTGTCGTCACAACATCTTTAGTAGGAGACTTGCAGGAGTGGGGGGTAATATAATGAACAAAAAAACATCCAACTTTGACCAATCTCAGTAACAATTTCTAAAAGATCTTGGTTTTAACCAATCTGAGAATGATCAGAAATACATAACAATTGTTAAATTAACACAAAAGAATAACAGGTAACAATTATTGCACGAAATACATATAGTGGTTGGTAGCTCAGCATTGTACTCTATATCTCCAAGCTCATGACTGAAAATCGTGTGCCCCTCCAACTTTCCAACTAAGCTATCTAGCTTTATGTGTCCACCACTTTTCTACTGTCAAAAGCTCTCATTAAGGCTCACCTGTACTGCTTCTCCTCAGTCTCCCGCCTCTACACTGCGGGTCAGTTTATTATTATCTTCTAGTATCCAATAAAACCATACTTTTTGGAATGTGGATTCTGTGCCCTGAATGAATGCTGCTGACTCGTACATTTTATAAACCAGTTGGATCTTAGTCAAAACTTCTGACCAGGAAGGAATTTCTGTTTTCCAGTACTTAGCTATAATTGTTCTAGTGGTGGTGCATAGGATTCTAATAAAGGTGTTAATGTCTTTGTGTAGCTTGGGAATACCTTCGTGAAGTAATGCTTGAGTAGGGGTAAGATGAATCTGTTCTCCCAAGGCCTTCCCTAGCAGTAAAGATAGTTCTCGCCATATCTTTTTAACTTTAGGGCATTCCCACCACATATGTATATATGATCCTATGGTTTTACAGCCCCTATAACAAAAGTTAGAGCTCTCCTTCCCCATATGGGCCGTCTTTACTTGGGTTAGATACCATCTAAAGGAAGTCTTTATAACATTTTCCCTCAAGTCAGCGCTAATTAGGCCTTTACTGGCCTGGTATAATATTTCATCCCATTTATCCAACTCAAATTCTTTGTCTATGTCTGTTTCCCATTTTAGCATTAGTGTATTCTTAGAGCGTATTCTCATTTCTTGTATGGAGATATATAGTCTAGAGGTTGCTTTTTTAGGTCTAGTCGTTGCCGTACATAGCTGCTCAAGAACAGTTTGTCGGTTATGTGTCGGGTGTTTAGCTGTGTGTGTACGTATAGCAGAGGTTATCTGGAGATATAGGAACCAGTGCAGAGGGATAGGGTCTAGTTTCTGTCGTAACTGGGTGAAGGTTAGCAGCGCACCCTGTGAGTAAAGGTCCGCTACCCTATACAACCCTTTGTTTTCCCATTTTTGGATCTGTTTTTTAAACTCTTCACTAATGATATATTTTAGAGGTATTATTTTTGAATGTGAGAAAATAATTTTCTCTGATTGTTTCGATGAAGGCCATTGCTGTTTGGTGACTAGTGTGGTTTTGTTCTTGTAGATATTGTGTCCAGTGAATAGGTCCCTGCCCCAGAGAATGCCATCCGGCGTCTCCTGACCTGTCATCTCCGCCTCTAGGGCCGGCCAGAGAATGTCTACTTGTTGTCTGCTAATTATTGAGTCTTGTGCCAATCTAGCAGCTTTGTAGTAGTCTAGCAAATTGGGGGCGCCCACCCCACCCAGCTGTCTGTGTTTGTTTAGGATTTGATGTGGAATTCTCGGATGTCTGTTGTCTCGTAAGAACCTATTTATATCTCTCTGCAGATTATCTATGTCTGTGACATTGATTTTAATTGGAAGCACTCTAAACAGGTAGAGAATCCTTGGTAGGATCGTCATCTTAATAGCGGAGAGCCTCCCATACCAAGAAAAGCCCATCTTTCTCCATTTCCCTAGGTCAGATCTAATTGTTTTGAACAGGGGGATGTAGTTTGTTTCGTATAATTTTGTGGAGTGTGATCTCAGTTTTATTCCTAGATATTTTAATCCCTCTGGCACCCATCTAAAGTCAAAGTTTGCCTCTATCAATTTAATAGTGTGTTTCGGGATAGAGATGGGAAGTGTCTCGCATTTATCTGCGTTGATTTTATAGCCTGAGATCTGAGAGAATAAATGGATTGCTTGGTATACATAAGGCAAAGTATGGAGTGGTTTCGAGATAGTAAGTAGCACGTCATCTGCGAACAGGGTGATCTTGTGGTGTATGCCCCCAACCTCCATACCAACTATATGAGTAGAGTTTCGTATGTAAGCAGCTAGTGGCTCTATGCAGATTGCAAAGATCAAGGGGGAAAGTGGGCAGCCCTGTCTCGTACCATTCAGAATAGATATGTTACTCGATTGGTGTCCTATTGCTCTGACATAAGCTGTAGGCGTCGAGTACAAGCCTATAATGGCCTTCAAAAAGTTACCTTCAAATCCCAATTCCGAAAGCAGAGTTAGCATATATTTCCAATCCACCCTATCAAATGCCTTCTCCGCGTCCAGTGATAGGATCAGAGAAGGCACTTTTCGGTCGTGTAGGAAATCTATCACCGATATCATCTTTCTAATGTTGTCTGGGGCTTCCCTATCCTTAATGAATCCTATCTGGTCTGGGTGAATGATGCGGGGTAAAATATGTTTCAGTCTATTGGCTAAGATTTTTGTGACTATTTTGATGTCCTGATTGATCAGGGATATGGGCCTGTAACTGCTGCAAAGACTAGGATTTTTCCCCTGTTTGGGTATAACCACAATCTTAGCTCTAAGAAGGTCAGTAGATATCTTGCCCCCTTCCATTATATGATTCTATCGGTGTCAATTTAGCTTTTTGCAAGAAGAAACTGCCTTTGTCGTAAGATTATGGACCACCTTTGTGCCATCATATAACTGACTATAGAATTGGGAGAATGTGTCAACAATTTCCTGAGGATGTGTGGTTATGTGACCAGTTGGTGTTTGGATGTTTGGTATAGAGAGAGATTGGCATTCATCTCTGATTTTCTTTGCCAGGTATTTGTCAGGCTTATTGGCAAAGACAAAGTAGTTTGCTTTCAATCTGTGCGCAGCTTTTACAGATTGTTCATTTAATATGGATTGTAACGTTTGTCTCTTGCCAATCAGCTCAGTCAGTGTAGCTTTAGAACCATTCAATTTGTGTAGCTTTTCAAGAGAAGTAATTTCAGTATTTAAATGTGTAATGAGAGCCTCTCTCTTCTTTTTATGTAGTGTTTTTTCTTTTATTAGTATACCTCTTACTACTGCCTTATGTGCTGCCCAGGGTGTAATAGGGTCATCAGTAGAGTTTACATTGATCTGCCAGTACTCGTTTAAGTTATTTAGGATTCTGTCTTTGATAAGTGGGTCTTTGGTACAAAATGAGTCGTACATCCATGTCTTTGTCCGTTTTGGGTCTGAAAGATCACCTAAGGTGAGCAGTGTCAAGGAGTGGTCAGACCACACACATGGGTGAATATCTATAGAGCGTACTACTGGTTGCAGAATCTGACTAGTAAACACATAGTCTATTTTAGAGTAGCTGTCATGGGCCGATGAATAATAGGTAGTGCTCCCATCCCCCCCATTTAGGTGTTTCCAGGTATTCTGCAGTGTGTGTTGACCTAATACTTCCCAGATGTTTCTAGCCATTGCTCTTTGCCTTTGTTTTTTCCTAGACTGGTGAGTGAGTGTTTGCTTAGCCAGCGCCTGGAGGTCTATTTTAAAATCCCCTGCTAGTATTATTCTCAGTCTGGACCAACCTGTTAATAAATTGGAAAGGGTGTTAAAAAACTGATCTTGTTGTTCATTGGGGCATATATATTACATAGGAGAATCTCAGCATTCCCCATTTGTCCAAACACCAATAGATATCTACCCTCTTTATCTGATATGGTCTCTTTGTGGATAAATGGCAATGTGGAATGTATTAAGATAGAGACCCCTCTCTTTTTTGAGTCTAACGCTGAATGAAACTGCATTGGGTAATCTCTTGCCCAGTATTTGGGAATAGTATTTTTTAAGAAATGAGTCTCCTGAAGGTAGATAATATTAGCCTTTAGCCTTCTGTAATTTGATAGCTGTTCTTCTCTTGATATCTGTGTTTAATCCTCTCACATTGTGCGAGAGCAAGACTATCTTAGGTAAAGACATTCCACTGGGCAAGATAAGTCTGCATACTATATCTACTCTGAGACAGTAGCCAACCCCTGGTCTTTACCGGAATAAGTGTATTACTCTCTTTCCTCTGGGCTAGTAAACCTTGCTGCCTTTCCAGGACCCAACCGTCCTGTAGTAGGTCTTCCCTTGGTGAACTTATACTAGTCGTACCTTTTTTCGTGCATTTAGGTGGTAAAAACATATAACAAAACAGTAACAATAACAGTTGATAATGATTAAACTTTTGAATACACATATATCAAAGACTAACACATGTTAATTGCGCTGTGCAGCCTCAACAGGAGGTGCCTGCTTAACACAGTCTCATGTGAGTGAAGTCAGACCCTTAGGTCTGGTACCTGTGTGACCTCACGGTCTTCATTGGTGGCCTCTGGGTGTAAATACTCCCGATATTGGTTCTGTAGGTAATGTAGTTCAGGTTTTGGGTTTCTTCTTAGTCACTGTCCTCCATTTTTCCCTTTGGGGTTTCCCTCTGGATGAAGATGATGTAGAGGAGGGGTGCAGTGTTTCTGTGGTTGTAATCTCAGGTGGTTCAAGGTCTAGAAATTTGCAGATCTCTGGGATCTCCTCGGTGGTTTTAATATTAGTAGTTTTGCCATTGCGGATCACCTGGAGTGCAAAAGGAAATCTCCAACGATATTGGATGTTGTTCTTTCTTAGAAGGAGAGTTAGAGGTCTCAGGGCATATCTTCTTTGTAGGGTTTTGACGCAGAGATCTTGAAAGAATTGGATTATGTTGCCCTGAAATTTGAACGTGGGATTTTGTCTGGCGGCTATTAAGATTTTTTTCTCTGTCAGGAAACCTTAGGAGCTTAATGATGACATCTCTCGGTGGCTGGTCTGGCTTGGGTTTAGCCCTTAGGGCTCTATGAGCTCTTTCGATTGGGTATTCAGCATCTGTCGGACTTCCAAGAATAGCGTGAAATAGCTGTTGGAGATAATTGTGAAGGTCCTCTGCTCCTATAGTCTCAGGGATTCCCTTAAGCCTAATATTAGAGCGACGACTCCTATTCTCCAAGTCTTCAATTTTTTCTTCTAATTCTGAGATAGCTTGAGATTGAGAGGCAAGGGAATTTGAGACTGTCGCCACTTCTTCTCCCATTTCATCTGTGGCCGATTCTAATGAGTCTACTCGGTTCCCCAGTTCCAGGATCTCAGTTTTGATTTCTGTGAGGCTGTTAGTAACTGTAGTTTGAAAGCTGTCAATTTTTCCCCACAGTTTTTCAAAGTTGGAGGTTATATCTTGTTTAGATACAAGGGCTCGTAGGTCAGCCTTAGTTGCAGGAGTGAGATCCTCAGCATTTTCCTCAATTTCGGATTCCATATCCTCCTCATTATCCGCCATGTTGTGATCTTGAGATTTAGGAGTTCTAGAAGATTTAAAGAAAGCGTCTACCGATAAGGATTTTAGCCCCTTATCTCCTTTGGAGCCCTTTCTCGTAGCCATGTTATTTGTAGTGGTGGTTCAGTTGTATTATCTTGATCCTGTGTCTGTACTTTAGTTTACTTGGGCGTATATTCACAGGTGTCTACACCCCCTATCCAAAAGACCTTTCTTGCTATTGGGACCTTTATTAGATTTTCAGATATCTCACATCCCCTTCATTGACTCTATAATTCTCTTCACTCAATTATAATGTTCATTTTTCTTCAGCATACTGTCTTTCTCCTCTTATGTAACATATATGCATGTTTATTATGGAAGACAGTGTTAAACATAGAAACTGCGTAATGTTGTGAAAGTAGCAGCAAGGCATGAGCTATATTGTGGCTTCCCTGTCAGACCGCACAGGCAACATTATTTAAGTCTCTAGCTCATTCCGAATGCATGCTTTTTGGTGTTTGCTGAGTCTCCACAAACAGTATTCAGAATAAAAGCACCTATTAAAACGTACCAGGATAGATAGCAATAAAGCTGCTGTTAAATGTCCAGGATTTTCAACTCAGTATTTTAAAATTAATATGTACAGCCGAGAGGGCAATACTATGGATGCTTGTCTTTACTTTGCTTCTTTTACACAGCATGGGCAGTGAGCTGCGCGTAAACAGGCTTACACAGAGTAGCTCTAACGTTAGACATGAAGCTGAGGCTTAGATGTAGGTATCTCTACAAAAAAAATAAAAAATCGAGGTGCCTATATAAACTGATCAATGTTCGTGACTGCTTGGGATTAGCTTACTGTATACAAATGGGCTTTGAATAACGTATCTGGCTCCCACTTTGTCTTTGTCTCTTCTTCTCCTCCTTTCTCCTATTTCTTTAGCCCCCTTTCCTTCCCTGTCTTCCCCCTCCTCACCTCTCCTAATATGCTGATCGGTGTGTATATAAGTAGAATATACCCCGCAGAAGCGGGTTCTTACCCTCCGCAAAGGTGATCGGGTGGTAGTCGGCTCCGGTTCACTCCGCTCAGGAGCAGCAGGTCTCACAGTATGGCAGGCCGCAATATGGCCTTCTCTTCCACTTTAAAGGAGCACCATAGGCATGTGAGACAGGTGCTTCTTCGTCTCAGAGAGAATTCCTTGGTAGCCAAGCTAGAAAAGTGTGAGTTTGATCAAGAGCAAATCCAATTCCTTGGTTATGTCATCTTGAAGGAAGGTTTTGCCATGGATCCTGCTAAACTCACTGCAGTATTGGAGTGGCCACAACCTACCTCTTTAAAGGAATTGCAGAGGTTCTTGGGATTCTCCAATTATTACCACAAGTTCATAAGGAACTTTTCCCAAACAGTAGCTCCTCTAACTGAATTGACAAAACAGAACAAAGACTGTAAGCATTGGCCTCCTGAGGCCAGAAACGCCTTCTCTTGTCTGAAAAAGGCTTTCTGTTCAGCTCCTGTGCTTCGCCATCCTGACCCTGGCCTACAGTTCACTTTAGAGGTTGATTCCTCCGAGATAGGGGCTGGAGCATTTCTTACCCAGAGGGACCCCTTGTCTTCCAAGTCACACCCTGTAGCCTTTTTTACTAAATGCTTTACTCCTGCTGAAAGGAACTACGATGTGAGTAATCGTGAACTCTTAGCCATTAAGATGGCCTTGACTGAATGGCATCACTGGTTAGAGGGCACCGCTAATCCTATTCAGATTCTCACCGACCACAAGAATCTGACTTACCTAGAGACTGCTCATCGACTCAATCCTCGACAGGCCAGGTGGGCCTTATTCTTTTCCCATTTTAACTTTGTGGTCTCTTATCTTCCTGGGACCAAGAACAAGAAGAACAAAGTGTATCCCAGCCACTAAATTTCTTTAAAAGAACCTTTATTTCCACATAGGGTCCTCAGCAACAACATACAACGTTTCAAGCCTCAGCAGGCTCTTAGTCATGTATAATTGGACATACACAGGTAAATGTCTTTATATACCCTCACCTGTTATTCATCATCCTGTGTTAAACTAATTGCACAACAGTGCCATCTTGTGGATACAAAAATGCAATGTATCACAAAGTTATCACAGGAAGTGAATAAATGTGTATACAGAACATATTTAAAAAAACACATTTGAAACCCATGTACATATATTTAATAAGAGGTACTGTGCACTACTCTTACATAATACATTTCAATCAACTCTATGTTGTTTTATATATTATTTTGTGAAAATTCTCTTTACATTAAATAATTCTCTTCTAGAAAAAAAGACTCCAATCAAAATCCTTATTCATCCCTTTTGGCCTCATTGATTCCAATTTATATATCCAAAACATTTCCCTGTTTTTTAGTAATCGCTCCCTATCTCCACCTCTTCTAGGCCTATCTACCTGTTCTAAGATTTGAAACCTAAGTTGGCTGATGTTATGACCCATAGAGAGGAAGTGAGAGGAAACTGGAGCTTCTTTATTTTTACATCTTATGTTAGACTTATGTTCAGTTATCCTCTCCCTTACTTCTCTACAGGTCTCACCAATATAAATTTGGCCACATGGGCATTTGATAAGATAAACACAGTGTGTTGCCCTGCAGGTCAAATATTTGTTGATATTACATTTTTTCCCACTAATGGGATGGTAAAAATTCTCTCCTTTTATCATAGAACTGCAGTTGCTGCATTTCAGACATAGGTAGCAACCATGTCTCTTAGGCTCTCTTGTTTGTGGCTGCCAATGTCTGAATGCACCAACATGTCCCTGATACTCCTGTTTTTTTTTTTGTTATCTACCATTGGATTCTCCTTGAATTCAATAACTTCTGGATTGCAGTCCCTCAAAATATGCCAGTTTTTCTTTAGAATACCTATTATTTTATTGCTTAATCTATTAAATTGTGTAACAAATATCATGCAATTTAATTCTTGTTTTTTATTTTTATTTTCTACACCAGTATCCTTAGTGATTGCATCTAATTGATTTACAATTAATGTGGGGGGATAGTTCCCATTTATAAATTTATTGGCCATCTGTTCTAACCTGTATTTACATTGATCTTTATCTGATACAATCCATTTAAATCTGGTGAATTGGCTTCTGGGAATAGCCTTAAATATGCTTTTAGGGTGATAGCTACCATATTTTAACAGATTGTTTCTATCGGTGCTCTTAATATAAAGATCTGTATTCAAAAATCCTCCTTTATTGTACACAAATGTATCAAGGTATTCAATACCTATTTCATTCATATTTAACGTGAACTTAAGTCCTGCAACTGAATTATTTAAATCTTGCACAAAAGACAAGAGGCTTCCAACATCGCCCCCCCCCCCCCCACCTGCCAAACACATCATCGATGTACCTCCACCAGGAGGCACCATAGCGTTGGAACAAAGGATGAGGATATGCATAGTATTGCTCAAAACTATTCATGAAAATGTTGGCGTATGTGGGGGCAACGTTGGAGCCCATTGCCATCCCCTGTCTTGTAAATAATATGTGTCTCCAAACAAAAAATAAATATGATACAGTATAATAGAAAGCAATTCAATTAAAAAACTAATTTCCATTCCAGTATAGTCACTGGTTGATCTCAGAACATTTTCTACGGCTGAAATCCCACTGGTGTGTTTTATAGAGGTATATAAGCTGGAGACATCTAAAGTGAATAGAATACATTTTTCCCCAACATATCCAAGATCTTTCAGCTTAGATAAAAAAATCATTAGTGTCTCTGACATATGAGGTTGCTTTTTTAACAAATGGCTGCAATACTTTATCCAAAAAAATAGAGATAGAAGAAAAGATGGAGCCCATCCCTGCCACAATGGGCCTACCAGGCAGTTTTTCTTTTGCTTTGTGGATTTTTGGTAAAACATATATTACTGGTATTATTGGATTATCAACATATAAAGCTTCTTTAAAAGTCTCAGTTATTATTTCCCTTTTAACAGCTAATTCTAAGATATTTCTGATTTCCTTATTTATCTGAGTAGTTGGATCTCTACTTAATACCTGATAAACTTGATTATCAGCTAACTGTCTGTTAATTTCTGCCATATAGTCAGTTTTATCTAAGAGAACAATAGCTCAGCCCTTGTCGGCCTCCTTAATAATGATCTCTTTATTGTTCCTAAGTGTTTCTATAGCAAGTTTGTACTTTTTGTTCCTCTGCACCAATTTCCTTTTTCTCTCTCTCTTAAAAAGATTATCAATCTCTTTTTGTACCAAATTCATATATGTGGCTGTACTATGTGTTACTGCAGGTGTGAAAGTGCTTTTTCTAGATGTACCATATTCTCTAATATCTCTAAATTTAATTTCATTAGTGATATCTGTGTTAGGTGTTTGTACGTGACCCTTTTGCATTGCAAAATACATTTTCAATTTAAGTTTCCTAAAGAACTTTTGTAGGTCTTGTTGGACCAAAAACTCATTGCAATAATTATCTAAACAATAAGATAAACCTTTATTCAAGGCCATCTCCTCCTCATTAGTCAAAGTGTAGGAAGACAAGTTATGAACCAAACTTTCATTCAATATCAATGAATTATTGGTATGTTGTGCAGTATCATTCAAACCAAAAATACACTCACTCACATTCATACTCAAATTATTGTGTTTAGGTGCAGTGTTTAAACATTCATCATTTAGCTTGGTGATTTCATTCACAACTACAGTATGTAAACCCATCATTTCATCAGAGAGAGATTCAGTTAAGGCCACATTGGTTACATTTGAATTAACATCTTAATCACTAATCATTGATATACATTGTACATCTTGAGTAATATTCAGTCCAGATGGTCGTGAACTAATATTTACCCCCACATTAGTGGGTTGTAAGTTGGAAAAAAAGTCAGCCATGATTACATCAATTAAATTGCAAGCTTTGTCACAAGGTTTAAATGTCCCCGTTTCTTTGTGGCAATCTTTAATCTTAGCCCTTCTAGTATCGGTTTGAGACCGGGTTATCTCCGTTTGTTTGTTATCAACATTAGCCATATTAGAATCATGTATGTCATCTTTTACCATTTACATTTACCTTCTTCTTTACTGGCCTTACAAACATTTCCCGAACACTTTACCCACTCATACCTTGATGGCTGATTTCCTGTCCCTTTAAACATAGTGGACACTAATACCGGTAATGGCCTTGTTGTGCTCCTCGCGTCCGGCGTGTCCGTTATCGTTCTGACGTCATCGGCTGACCGGAAATGCCGCCTCATGTGTTTCCTGCCGCTACAATGGAATCTGCGTCTGAGTCCTCGGTAAAATAAAACGGCAGATGATTCCAAGCTGCTATTGGCATCCTCCTGTACTGGTGTCTGCTTATTCCGTCCTCCAAGATCTCGTGCAGTATAATTTCCCCTCTTGGCAAAACCTGTACTCTGGCGCCTTCTATAGACTGTTCCATGGCAGTAATCCTGCTCATCTCTGATGAATTTCATCCGTTTTCTGCTCTCCTGGTGCTTTCTATAATCACTCACAGATTTTTCCACCTCCATCACAACTTTTTTATACTCATCTAGAGGTAAGCTTTTAACCATTTGTTCTTTCTGTTAGTTAATCTGTGCTTTGTATATATCAATCTCTCTTTGTGCAAATTCAATAGTCCATGTTATTAAATCAAAGGAACATTGATTTTTGGTAGCCTCTAGTCTTTTGTACAAGATTTAAATAATGCAGTTACAGGACTTAAGTTCACGTTAAATATGAACGAAATAGGTATTGAATACCTTGATACATTTGTGTACAATAAAGGAGGATTTTTGAATACAGATCTTTATATTAAGAGCACCGATAGAAACAATCTGTTAAAAT
Source organism: Bombina bombina (assembly GCF_027579735.1). NCBI lineage: Eukaryota > Metazoa > Chordata > Amphibia > Anura > Bombinatoridae > Bombina > Bombina bombina. Next base: position 1,318,426,703 of record NC_069499.1, read on the forward strand.
ATGGTAGCTATCACCCTGAAAGCATATTTAAGGCTATTCCCAGAAGCCAATTCACCAGAGTTAAACGGATTGTATCAGATAAAGATCAATGTAAATACAGGTTAGAACAGATGGCCAATAAATTTATAAATAGGAACTATCCCCCCACATTAATTGTAAATCAATTAGATGCACTCACTAAGGATACTGGTGTAGAAAATAAAAAACAAGAATTAAATTGCATGATCTTTGTTACACAATTTAATAGATTAAGCAATAAAATAATAGGTATTCTAAAGAAAAACTGGCATATTTTGAGGGAATGCAATCCAGAAGTTATTGAATTTAAGGAGAATCCAATAGTAGCTTACAAAAAAAACAGGAGTATCAGGGACATGTTGGTGCATTCAGACATTGGCAGCCACAAACAAGAGAGCCAACAAACTATTGGCCCTAAGAGACATGCAGGGCAACACACTGTGTTTATCTTATCAAATGCCCATGTGGCCAAATTTATATTGGAGAGACCTGTAGAGAGGTAAGGGAGAGGATAACTGAACATAAGTCTAACATAAGATGTAAAAATAAAGAAGCTTCAGTTTCCTCTCACTTCCTCTCTATGGGTCATAACATCAGCCAACTTATGTTTCAAATCTTAGAACAGGTAGATAGGCCTAGAAGAGGTGGAGATAGGGAGTGATTACAAAAACTAGGGAAATGTTTTGGATATATAAATTGGAATCAATGAGGCCAAAAGGGATGAATAAGGATTTTGATTGGAGTCTTTTTTTCTAGAAGAGAATTATTTAATGTAAAGAGAATTTTCACAAAATAATATGTAAAACAACATAGAGTTGATTGAAATGTATTATGTAAGAGTTGTCCACAGTACCTTTTTTTTTTTTTTATTGAGGAAACATAACACATTATTACGTACATGGCAGATAAAAGTACAAACAATATCTCAAAAATTGACAACCAGATAAGCACAATACTATACCAATACACAATACAGTTGTCTTGGCAGCCAAACTTTCCTGTTCCCCATTTTGGTTTTTAAAGATTTGTTGTGTCATCAAGGGATGCTAGCTCCACTGGTGGGAGCAGATTCTTTGGAAACGTGGATGACACCAGAGTTCATCTATGGTAGTGTCAGTTGACAGCACAGAAAGGAATCTGGTTTAAATGCTATATCCAGGCAACTCTCAGATAACAGTGCAAATATAATAGGACAGTAACTCCAAACAGTATATAACAACAATTACTCTAATAAAATTTTCAGTTCTGGTCAAGTACCCGAAATCAGGATACACTTAGTAAACTTGCATAGGCATCTTAATTTTAAATAGTAAGGTACAGAAGTATAAACACTTTTTCTTTTGTATTTAGGGCCCAAAGAATCTTTTATGACATATATAGGGGCAAGCTTTAATCAGGTTCTTCGAACTGAGCAGAGGCTACGAAACTCTGCCAGAGTATAAATGCGGAGGAAAATTTACTCATCCCTTACCGCATAGGAGGGGGGGGGAGGGGGGCGGAGTAATGAGTGACAAGCTAGCGGTATTATGCTACACAACTGCTGGCCTGCGCCATGGACACAACTATCATAGTTATGAAGAGCTTTAGGTAATATTAAACATAGATACATTTAATCCAGTTTGATCCAGATGAACATAAATATTTATGATAATGGCTGCTTAAAAACTGCTCAGAGAAATGTATACAAACTTTTGCGAGAAGCAATCAATACATACAAGATAGGAACTTTTCTAAGGAATAGTTTGTCTAAATAGTAAACATTTATAGCACAGGCTAGCAACTAGCACACAGTGAATATGTAAAAATGGCTGGTCTCTAGATCCCTATTATTATTCTGGAATAGAGGTAGTTAAATAGGACTTCTCAAAGCCCATGATATTACTAGGGGTACACGATATACAGTGGATAGTCTAACAGACTAGTATACCAACAAGGCATAGTTTAGGTATTAAATATTATAAGCTGCGTGAATTTGTACCACCCTGTTCTGCTAGAAAAAAAGGGATTTGAACCATAAACTAATTTCTTAAGAGAATAAAAACAGTAAGATGTTAAGCAATAACCCAGATACATATGAGAGGTATTCTTAGGCAACTAAATAAGTACAGTCATTGTCGTTAGATTTCTATGAGATCTACATATAATGTCAACAGCAAAAGTAGTTAGTTGCACAGTCTGCATAATCTCCGATGTTATTCTTCATAAATGCAGATTTAATGATTCTAACTTTTAAGGCAGTTTTTTGGCAAGCCCAAACTTTAAGTTCGATCAGGAGTGCCTAGGGTAGGTAGGATTGAGCAGCAGTCCAAAACATTTGGCATCCACTGCCTCTATCAGGTTTTCACCCGACACCGACTTTCATGATGGCCCAACAAAACCTACCGGAACTTCGAGAAGGCCTCAGCCGCATAAGGGTAGCAGAGCGGCTACAATGAAAAACCAGACAGTGAAGAAAGAGAGTCCACATGGCGAGGCAGAGTGTCTCTGTAGTTATGACTTCTTGGACGGGCACAGCCATAAACCCTCGCACAGACATCTCGAGTTCCCCGCTTCTAGCGTTCCCCACAGCTGCTCAGTCCTCAAGGTGTAGAAAGGTTCTATGCGAATCGCAGGCACTGACCGCATCTCCCAGAGGAAAGGGATATGGTACGCAGCCATTGCTCTTGCAGATTGAGGTAGGTTCTGGAGGATAAGAAGTCTCCGATAAAGGATGTCGGGTAGGAGACCCCTGGGAAACAATCATGGGTTTACCCGGAGCCACAGCCTCTCCTGCACAGAATTCAGCGCTACTCTCTTCAGTGCTACTCTCTTCCTCATCTTGAAGTGCAACGGCTGCAATAAGCCGGTCAAATCTGCCCCTGAGGTTGCAGTCATACTCCTTAAAAAGAGCTAGAATAGTCATGTGGGGATCTTCCATGCTAGTTCCTCTGCGTGGCAAGGCCGCACTAAGTCTCTCCTCCAATGGGTCAAGAAAAATCTCCTGAGTCTTCTCAAATCTGTTTTGCAAGCTCTTAGACAGGGCTCAGAATATATCTGCCATTTAATATGGGTTATCAGGGCAAAAAGAACCCCTTAATTATCAATTGGAGCCAGGAGCAGGTTATATGTGCGTCTAGTTGCTTTGGTGGCTAGCTCCGCCCCCCACAGTACCTCTTTTTAAATTTATGTACATGGGTTTTAAATGTGTATTTTTAAATATGTTCTGTATATACATTTATTCACTTCCTGTGATAACTTTGTGATACATTGAATTTTTGTATCCACAAGATGGCACTGTTGTGCAATTAGTTTAACACAAGATAATGAATAACAGGTGAGGGTATATAAAGACATTTACCTGTGTATGTCCAATTATACTTGACTAAGAGCCTGCTGAGGCTTGAAACGTTGTAAGTTTGTTGCTGAGGACCCTATGTGGAAATAAAGGTTCTTTTAAAGAAATTTGGTGGCTGGAATACACTTTGTTCTTGGATTGTTTGGGACCTGGCAAGTCCTTTATTCCCTGCCCCATTGAAGAAGAAAAAAAGAGAGACAAAGGTGTGCTGTTTTCCTACCTCCCTGGTGAATACCAAGAACAAGAAGGCGGATGCCCTTTCCCGTCAGTTCCCTCACTCAAATGATTCCTCAGAAGCTCCTATTGAACACCTTATCCCCCTCCTGTGTGGTTGCTCAACTCAATTCCTCCCTTCTGCAAAGATTGCAACAAGCTCAGTCTAGTAAACCTTCTGGTGCCCCCCATGGCCTCTTACATCCTCTTTGTACCTCTGAACCTACGCATCCCTGTGCTTGCCTGGGCTCATGATAGCTAACTTTCAGGACATCCTGGTTCGACAAAGACTTTCAAGAATCTTTCTCAACATGTATGGTGGCCTACTATGAAATCTGATGCTCAGGATTATGTAAAATCCTTCACAATTTGTGTGGCCAACAAGACTCCCTGATCCTTGCCTCCTGGCTTGCTCCAACCATTGTCCATTCCCAAACGACCCTGGGCACACATTACAATGGACTTTATTGTGGACCTTCCTTCTTCCAACCACCATACAGTTATCTGGGTTGTAGTGGACCGCTTTTCCAGACTGGCTCACTTCGTACCTTTAACCAAACCACCTTCTGCTTAGGAATTGTCGTCCCTTTTTCTCTTATATGGGGTGCAACTTCATGGCATTCCTGTGTATATTGTTTCCGACAGAGGTCCACAGTTCATCTCTGCCTTCTGAAGAGCCTTTTGTAAGTTGATTGGGACCACTGTTTCCTTGTCGTCTGGCTACCATCCTCAGACCAATGGACTAACTGAGAGAACAAACCAGGATCTTGAAGCCTACCTTAGAGTCTTTGTCAATGCTCGTCATACCAACTGGTCTGAATTGCTACCACTAGCTGAGCTGGCAAGAAACACACATTGGAACTCTTCACTTCGATGTTCTCCATTTCAAGCCGCAACAGGGTATCATCCTCGTGTCTTCCCTCTTTCAGCTCAGTCCACAGGTTTCCCTGCCGCAGACCAACACATCACAGAACTCACCACACATTTGCAACGTATTCACTCTCAGCTACGTTCAGCTTTCTCTAGACATAAGAAGTTTGCTGACCGTCATATGGCTTCTGTACATGCCATCCCAGTGGGTGAATGTGTTTGGATCTCCACTCGACACATTCGTCTACGTCAACCCTGTCACAAATTGGGGCCTAGGTTTATCAGTCTTTACAAAGTCCTGAAAAGACTGTCTCCTGTTGCCTACAAAGTGGCCTTGCCAAAAACCCTATGCATACATCCAGTCTTCCACATCTCACTACTTAAACCGTATACCCAGCTCCGAGCTCCTCCTCTGCTCTTGGTTCGTGGTGACCCTGAATATGAAGTAGCTAAGATTCTGGACTCCAGATACAGGTGCAGACAACTGCAGTGTCTGATACATTGTAAGGGTTACTCCATGGTAGATCGTTCCTGGGTTCCTGCCCGTGATGTGCATGCTCCTTCTTTGGTTTCCAGATTAAATGCTGCTCATCCTTTGAGGCTGACTCTAGTTCCCAGTGGGAACCCTTGAGGAGGGGGCTATGTCATGCCGCGCTGCTCTAGCCATTGCTAGGGGCACGGTGTCTCCTTCTCTGCTCGTTGTCAGGGGCAGTATTGGCTCTGGATGCATGCGGGCGGACCTCTGAGGCGCAAATCTGCACCTATTTGAATTTGAGAGAACGATCTGTCACTGCCCAAGTATAGGTGTTGCATTGTGTGCTCTTGGGTGTGACAGATCATTCTCTCCTGTGCCTCTTATCGTTACTGAACCTGCCTGCCTGCCTGACTACTCTACCTGCCTTAACCCTTGAACTGCTGGATTGTTTGCTGTTGCTGAACCTGCCTGCCTGACTACTCTACCTGCCTTAACCCTTAAACTGCTGGATTGTTTGCTGTTGCTGAACCTGCCTGCCTGACTACTCTACCTTCCTTAACCCTTAACTTGCTGGATTGCTTTACTGTTGCCAAACCCTGCCTGCCTGACCATTCTTGTGGTGTGCCTTTGGACTGCTTTACTGTCGCCAAACCCTGCCTGCCTGACCATTCTAGTGGTGTGCCATTGGACTGCTTTGCTGTTGCCAAACCCTGCCTGTCTGACTTTTCAAGTGTTTTATCTTTGGACTGCTCCTGTTACCACTGGGGACTGTCCTGCCTGTGGTGAGTGCCGCTCTCCTCAGCTTCTTTATCTTGCTCTGGGATATTCCCTATCATTCCGGCTCGACGCCGGGATAACAAGACTACTGGCAGAGTTCGGTCAGATAGAGGAGTATTCCACGAGCATTACAGAAAAAATATATAAACAGCGCTTCACCTATATAAATATAGGATAGCTAGGGGTGTTAATCAATTGGTCAAATGTTGTAAGGTATAATAATCGATGAGTTAAATTAAATAAATGTAAAATACATATGAGTGAAATACGTTAATATTTAATTAGACAAATTCTCGAATCAATACATACATATGCATACTATACTAGTGTTATTTATACATTTAAAAACAATCAAAATAAAAACCATTCATAGATAAATCATTCGTAGAGAAACCACTCATAAATACAAATGGCTATCTAGGCAGAAAACAGAGGAGAGGACGTCTCCGCCTCCTCAAACATTAAAAACCTTCAAAGAAAAGTATGCTATACTTTGGTTAAAAATAGTAGCACTCCACCTTTACAAAGTTGCAAGTCACTTGTTTAATTGCAGTACACTCTACAATGTTGCAATTTGTATTGCTCACTCCTCGGTGTTTTTTACTCCACCTTTTATCTTAATAGAGCTCAGCAATTACTGATGTCAAATATGCTTATTGTGAGATTTCTGCATTAATATGCATAAGAATAGTTCGTGTGCTTGAAATAAAAGTTACTCTTTGTTTGTAAACAGTTTTTTGTTAGCAAGCGAGTGGAAGGGTAGCTCCAAAAAACATTCAATCGTGTTTTCGTGTACAAACTCTCAGTGCTGCAAAGTTCAGTGCAGGATAGGTAATTACAAGCAGGTATACTTTACCGGTCACCCTCTGTTTGCGATCTCTGGCGTGGATTTTTTTGGCGTCCTTTTGGCCCTGTATCGACCTGTCGGATAACGCTCTCACCTCTGACCTTGATGTAGTAATGTCTCTCCAGGTGTCCACTTCGCTATAGGTGTACCGGTGCCTGCTTGTATACTCCCTTCTTTAGATGCCGATGCTGATCATCTGGATTCCGTTTTTCAAAACTCTGCGCAGAGTTTTCCGAATTGGATGTAAATATGAAACCACCGTATTGAGTGTTGAGACAGTAGCAGCTTGCTCTGTACAAGTATAACTGCTGGTATATTGTATATACAGATTGTATCCCAGCAGTTATACTTGTACAGAGCAAGCTGCTACTGTCTCAACACTCAATACGGAAATCTCACAATAAGCATTTTTGACATCAGTAATTGCTGAGCTCTATTAAGATAAAAGGTGGAGTAAAAAACACAGAGGAGTGAGCAATACAAATTGCAACATTGTAGAGTTTACTGCAATTAAACAAGTGACTTGCAACTTTGTAAAGGTGGAGTGCTACTATTTTTAACCAAAGTATAGCATACTTTTCTTTGAAGGTTTTTAATGTTTGAGGAGGCGGAGACGTCTTCTCCTCTGTTTTCTGTCTAGATAGCCATTTGTATTTATGAGTGGTTTCTCTACGAATGATTTATCTATGAATGGTTTTTATTTTGATTGTTTTTATATGTATAAATAACACTAGCATAGTATGCATATGTATGTATTGATTCGAGAATTTGTCTAATTAAATATTAACGTATTTCACTCATATGTATTTTACATTTATTTAATTTAACTCATCGATTATTATACCTTACAACATTTGACCAATTGATTAACACCCCTAGCTATCCTATATTTATATAGGTGAAGCGCTGTTTATATATTTTTTCTTTGATCTTAATTTTAGAATATTTGTGAGATTATATAACAGTTTTTACACGAGCATTACAGAGAATCCCAGAATCCCGATTTTCCACCACCTCCCCAAGACCCATAAGTCACTTGAAAATGTGCAGGGGTGACTGATTGTATAAGGTATTGGGTCCCTACTGGAGCCCTTGGGGGGAGGGTTGGAAACTATTCTTCAACCATTAGTGAAGATACTGCCGTCCTATTTACAGGATACAAAGCAACTTTCGGCCATGTTAGAACAAGTGACATGGGAGCAAAGTTTTACATGGATGACTATTGATGTTGTCAGTTTATATTCAAGTATACCTCTAGATAGAGGGATCGTAGCTATAAAGTTCTTCCTTGACACATAAACAGGTTATGACAACATACATAAAAGTTATATTTTGAGGGTTTTTTACTTTTTGCTTGAACACAATTACTTCTCCTTTGGGGGCAACTTCTACCTCCAAAAGAGAGGGACAGCAATGGGGGCTACATTTGCCCCAGCCTTCGCTAACTTATATATGGGTTGGTGGGAGCTAACCCATATTTATGGGGATGGCTGCCCCCAGGGGAGAAGTATTGTGATGTACAAGATGTACATCGACGACCTCCTTATTATAGGGAAAGGCACCTTTGAAGAAAGTGAAGACTTTGTTGAAGCATTGAATAAGAACACAATGGGCCTAAGATTTACAAGTGTCAGGGATAAAATTGAAATTGAATACCTTGACTTTATCCTTTTGGGAGAAGGACAGAAGGTGGTGAGTAAATTGCATAGGAAGCCTACATCTGGTAACAGTGAGAGCATGCATCCTAAACACACTCATATGGGCATACTAAAGGGTGAATTCATCCGACTTAAAAGGAATTGCTCTTCTAGAGAGGATTATATACACCTAGCGATAGGGCTTAAAGATAGGTTAAAAAATAAAGGTTTTTCAGAACAGAAAATAACCAAAGCTTTTTATTTAGTAGAAAGGATAGATAGAAACGCCATTTTGCATTCCAATACGAACAGAAATCATAAAAACCCTACTAAAAACCCGATTTTTATCACTAACTATACTAGCAACCAATTTGAAGAAATTACTAAGATTATGAAAGAATGTCTGCCAATTCTTAAAGGTGACATAGATCTCTTTGATGTAGTAAAAGATGGTTGCAAATGTGTATCAAGAAAGAACAAAACACTAGGCAATATGTTAGCTCCCAGTGAAATCAAAATTGAACCAGAAAGAATGAATAGCTGGTTAGAATGTAAGGGACACTAAGATGTGGTGAGGCATGTACATATACCTTATTAGGGAAAAGTTTTCAATCAATGACTACACAAAAAGTGTTTACAATTGATGCTTGTACTAATTGCAGAAACACATATGTGGTCTACCTAGTCACATGTTTCCAGTGTAGGAAACAATATGTTGGCCTCACTACAAGATAGGCTAGAGAAAGAATTAAAGAACACCTCAATGGTGTCAAATCAGATAATCCTGACTCACAGGTAGCTTTGCACTGTAAGATACATCACAATGGCATCATTGATACTTTGAAATGGCAAATTATTGAACTTGTCAAGGTACCCAGAAGAGGTGTGGACCGTAATAAAATATTATGTACAAGGGAGACTTTCTAGATCTTCAAACTTAGAACCAGAGCCCCTGAGGGAATGAACGTTCAAACTGATTTAATTAATTGTTGGCATTGAAATAGTCTCTTAGACAACTGATTCACATATTTTATGTTGTATAAGTTTGATGTATAGTTAATTCAGACAATTTAGTGATATTGTTCTAAATTTGTGAAGTAATTAATTTCAACATCACACACTACATTATAAAGATTCCTGGAAGGTACATACAATTGCTGTAAGCAATATTAGAGATATGTGATATGTTCTACCCATACTTACATTTCTCTATATTTTTTACTTTGTTTGGGACTTAAAAAGAGTGTTGTCCATATGAGGTTTATACCACAGCATTAAAGTTTGCTCCTTCTTTTCAAATATGGTCCTTTAAATAAAGGATATAGATTATGCTTTTTAAATCATTAGTACATAATATTGTTACTTTTTGTTCGTACAAGAGAGATTAGGTATTACTGTGAATATACATTTATACTGTATATGTTAAATGATACATTATTGATACATTTACACAGTATTTTAAAACTATCCATTTGTAAATATAAAACTGCTCTTAAGTTATTTATGTTGTTATTACTTTAAGCTGGAAACAGTATAATAGAGAGTTTCCTTAAGTATTATCGTAGTGTTTCCCTCTAAGTATTAAGTCACTGTAATCAAAATAGTTGAATATTTATTATCTATTGTTAATATATTGGTATATGGTTGCTTAGATCAGTTCTAATAGGTGTTATCTTCTAGGAGTAGATAATGATTGGAGGATTATATGTTATGAATTAACATGTTTCTCTCCGATAGGACTATATTGATAGAATGTATAGGGTTAAACTTTTTGAATACTTGTGCTGACATCAGTATCCATTTACTGAATTTAAGAAGGCTGTGAAACCAGAGCAGCAGGGTCTATGAGTAAGGAGGTAGCTGAAAAGCATAAGACCGTAGCTGCTTTGGCACTTTTGGATTACTATTATTGGCCCAGATTATGAGTTTTGCGTTAGAGGCTATGCGGTGCTAACGAGCAGTTTTCCCTCACCGTTCACTTACCTGCAGCGCTGGTATTACGAGTTTTCAGAAACCCGTCGTTAAAAGACAAGAAGTGAGCGTAGAGCAAAATTTTGCTCATTACCGCACTCCAATACCAGCACTGCTTAAGTCAGCGGTGAGCTGGTCGTACGTGCTCGTGCACGATTTCCCCATAGGAATCAACGGAGAGAGCCGGCTAAGAAAAAGTTGAACACCTGCAAAAAAGCAGCGTAAAGCTCCTTAACGCAGCCCCATTGATTCCTATGGGGAAATAAAAGTTATGTCTACACCTAACACCCTAACATGAACCCCGAGTCTAAACACCCCTAATCTTACACTTATTAACCATGATCTGCCACCTCCGACATCGCCGACACCTATATTATAATTATTAACCCCTAATCTGCCGCTCCAGACAACGCCGCCACCTACATTATATGTATTAACCCCTAATCTGCTGCCCCCAACATTGCCGACACCTACATACTATTTATTAACCCCTAATCTGCTGCCTCCAACGTCGCCGCCACTAATTAAAGATATTAACCCCTAAACCTAAGTCTAACCCTAACCCTAACATCCCCTAACTTAAATAAAATCTAAATAAATATTACTATCATTAACTAAAGTATTCCTATTTAAAACGAAATACTTGTAAAATAAACCCTAAGATAGCTACAATAAAACTAATAGTTAAATCTTCGGGTTTATTTTTATTTTACAGGCAAGTTTGTATTTATTTTAACTAGGTAGAATAGTTATTAAATAGTTATTAACTATTTAATGACTACCTAGCTAAAATAAATACAAAAGTACCTGTAAAATAAAACCTAACCTAAGTTACACAAACTCCTAACACTACACTATAATTAAATATACCCTAAATTAAATTAACTAAAATACAAAAAAACACTAAATTACAGAAAATAATAAACAAATTACAGATATTTAAACTAATTACACCTAATCTAATAGCCCTATTAAAAAAAAAAGTCCCCCCAAAATAAAAAAAAACCCTAGCCTAAACTAAACTACCAATAGGCCTTAAAAGGGCCTTTTGCGGGGCATTGCCCCAAAGTAATCAACTCTCTTACCTGTAAAAAAAAATACAAATAACCCCCCAACAGTAAAACCCACCACCCACACAACCAACCCCCCAAATAAAATACTATCTAAAAAAACCTAAGCTCCCCATTGCCCTGAAAAGGGCATTTGGATGGGTATTGCCCTTAAAAGGGCAGATAGCTCTAATGCAGCCCAAAGTCCCTAACCTAAAAATAAAACCCACCCAATACACCCTTAAAAAAAACCTAACACTAACCCCCTGAAGATCGACTTACCGGGAGAAGTCTTCATCCAATCTGGGCCGAAGTCCTCAACGAAGCCAGGAGAAGTCTTCATCCAATCCGGATGAAGTGGTCCTCCAGACGGGCAGAAGTCTTCATCCAGACGGCATCTCCATCAGCCAATAGAATTTTTTCTACCTTAATTCTGATTGAAGATGGACCCGCTCTGCACCCGATGGATGAAGATAGAAGATGCCGTCTGGATGAAGACTTCTGCCCGTCTGGAGGACAACTTTGCCCCGGCTTGGATGAAGACTTCTCCCGGCTTCTTTGAGGACTTCAACCCGGCTTGGATGAAGACTTCTGCCGCTTCCTTGAGGATGGATGTCAGGTCTTCAGAACTGTAAGTCGATCTTCAGGGGCTTAGTGTTAGGTTTTTTTAAGGGTGTATTGGGTGGGTTTTATTTTTAGGTTAGGGCTTTGGGCCGCAAAAGAGCTAACTGCCCTTTTAAGGGCAATGCCCATCCAAATGCCCTTTTCAGGGCAATGGGGAGCTTAGGTTTTTTTTAGATAGTATTTTATTTGGAGGGTTGGTTGTGTGGGTGGTGGGTTTTACTGTTGGGGCGGTCGTTTGTATTTTTTACAGGTAAAAGAGCTGATTACTTTGGGGCAATGCCCCGCAAAAGGCCCTTTTAAGGGCTATTGGTAGTTTAGTTTAGGCTAGGGTTTTTTATTTTATTTTGGGGGGCTTTTTTATTTTAATAGGGCTATTAGATTAGGTGTAATAAGTTTAAATATATGTAATTTGTTTATTATTTTCTGTAATTTAGTGTTTTTTTTGTACTTTAGCTAATTTAATTTAATTTAGGTAATTGTATTTAATTTCGTTAATTTATTTAATTATAGTGTAGTGTTAGGTGTTCATGTAACTTAGGTTAGGTTTTATTTTACAGGTACTTTTGTATTTATTTTAGCTAGGTAGTTATTAAATAGTTAATAACTATTTAATAACTATTCTACCTAGTTAAAATAAATACAAACTTGCCTGTAAAATAAAAATAAACCCTAACATAGCTATGATGTAACTATTAGTTATATTGTAGCTATCTTAGGGTTTATTTTACAGGTAAGTAATTAGTTTTAAATAGGAATAATTTAGTTAATGATAGTAATATTTATTTAGATTTATTTAAATAATATTTAAGTTAGGGGGTGTTAGGGTTAGGGTTTTAGGGTTAGACTTAGGTTTAGGGGTTAATAAATTTAATATAGTGGCGGCGATGTTGGGGGCGGCAGATTAGGGGTTCGTAAATATAATGTAGGTGGCGGCGGTGTTCGGAGCGGCAGATTAGCGGTTAATAATTATAATGTAGGTGTCGGCGATGTCGGGGGTGGCAGATTATGGGTTAATAAATATAATGTAGGTGTCATCGATGTTGGGGGCAGCAGATTAGGGGTTCATAAATATAATATAGGTTTTATAATGTAGGTATTTTACAGAACAATAAATGCTATGTTTTATTAATCTTATCTGCTGCCCTGCCACGCTCTTTATCAATTTTGTTTTTTGTACCTTCATATTTCTCAGGCAATGGTATTCCGGGGTATACTCCCAGAAGCAGAGGAAGAAGCCGCGGTACTAGGAGTAGAGACTGGCGGTATAACAACAGGAGGTGGTATTCCTCGCTGTAACTAGTAAGGAGGCGGCATTCCTCGCTGTAACTAGTAAGGAGAGTTGAGCGGTAATAGCCTCTAGCTTGGAATCCATATTTTGCAACTGTGTTGTATGGGTTCCTAACATCTATCCCTGAAGATAAACCGCTCGTGCCACCTCATCTGGCTCCATGGCTCAAGTATAATGTAATGCTCATGGGATACTCCTCTATCAGACCGAACTCGGCCAGTAGTCTTGTTATTCCGGTGTCAAGCCAGAAAGATAGGGAATATCCCAGAGTTCCTGTTTGCAAACAAATGACTCACAACAGGAATGCTATACAATCTGGTCCCCAAATTGTCTGCAGCATGGTACTTCCACTTGTGCAGAGTTCCCACTGTTGAAATGGGACCCTGGTGGATCTTTCAAGGGGGACACAGTGAGGTGTAGCAGGCTCCTACTTACACTCGATGAGGGGTAAATCTATCCTATGTTTCACATGGTAGTATTTAAGCATTGGTATTTAAGCTCTCAATACCTGCATACACTGGCTATGGGACTGAACATTATATAAACAGAAGGGGATAAGAGACTATTTATACTTTGACTGTAATCAAAGTTAACAAGATAGTATTGCTTAACCAGCACTAGGGCACTAAACAATAGTGTTGGTTAGAAACTCAATTCCCTACCTTTCCAGTGTCCTAAGGCTCCTACTTAGTTCTGACACTTTGCAAGGGACAATAATACCTATAAGTTATTAAGGACACATGAGGCCCGTATATTAGGTTAGACTTTTATGTTTGCAAAATGTTAATCTTTATTTTTGTAGTAATATTAATCTGTTAGTCAGTATTCTCTAGTCTCTGGCATACATGAGAAGTAGTTTCATGTTTTGAACATTCTATTTAGTTTTGTTGATAGTACGGGTGCAGCTAGGAAGGAACATATCTGTTAATTTTAACTTGTGCCAACAATTATGTTTCATATTGTGACTATCATTGCTTGAATTTAGCCAATTTCATTTAGACTTGATCTGCACCTTCTATATCACATTATCTATTCAACACTATTGGCTAGATCACGAGTTTTGTCGGTAAGGCTGTGCGGTGCTAACGCTCCTTTTTTTCTTACCGCTCCCTTTAAACAACGCTGGTATTACAAGTTTTCTGCAAGCTGGCGTTAGCCTCAGAAAAGTGAGCGTTGAGCAAAATTTAGCTCCACATCTCACCTCAATACCAACGTTGCTTACGGTAGCGGTAAGCTGGCAAAACGTGCTCATGCACGATTTCCCCATAGGAAACAATGGGGCTGAGCTGGGTGAAAAAAACCTAACACTTGCAAAAAAGCAGCGTTCAGCTCCTAACGCAGCCCCATTGTTTCCTATGGGGAAAGAAAATTTACGTCTGCACCTAACACCCTAACATGAACCCCGAGTCTAAACACCCCTAATCTTACACTTATTAACCCCTATTCTGCCACCCCCACTATTGCTGACACCGACATAATAATTATTAACCCCTAATCTGCCTTTGCGGACACCGCCGCCACCTACATTATACTTATAAACCCCTAATCTGCTGCCCCCAACATCGCCGACACATACATTATATTTATTAACCCATAATCTGCTGCCCCCAACATCACCGACACCTACATTAGAGTTATTAACCCCTAATCTGCCCCCCCAACGTTGCCGCAACTATATTAAATTTATTAACCCCTAATCTGCCGCCGCCAACGTCGCCGCCACTATAATAAAGTTAGTAACCCCTAAACCTAACCCTAACCCCCCTAATATAAATATAATTTAAATTAAACAAAATTATTTTTAACATAATTAAATAAATTAATCCTATTTAAAACTAAATACTTACCGATAAAATAAACCCTAAGATAGCTACAATATAACTAATAGGTACATTGTAGCTAGCTTAGGATTTATTTATTTTTTACAGGCAACTTTGTATTTATTTTAACTTAGTAGAATAGTTATTAAATAGTTATTAACTATTTAATAACTACCTAGCTAAAATAAGTACAAAATTACCTGTAAAATAAATCCTAACCTAAGTCACAATTACACCTAACACTACACTATCATTAAACTAATTACCTAAACTACCTACAATTAATTACAATTAAATTAAATGAACTAAATTACGAAAAAACCCCACTAAATTACAGAAAATAAAAAAGAATTACAATTTTTTAAAACTAATTACACCTAATCTAATTCCCCTATTAAAATAAAAAAGCCCCCCAAAATAAAAAAAATTCCCTACCCTATACTAAATGCCCCAAAGTAATCAGCTCTTTTACCTCTAAAAAAATACAATACCCCCCAACATTACAACCCACCACCCACACACCACGACTCTAAAACCCAACCAATCCCCCCTTAAAAGAACCTAACACTAACCACCTGAAGATCACCCTACCTTGAGCCGTCTTCACCCAGTCGGGCACAAGTGGTCCTCCATACAGCAGAAGTCTTCATCCAATCAGGGCAGAAGAGGTCCTCCAGACGGTAGAAATCTTCATCCAGGCGGCATCTTCTATCTTCATCCTTCTGGAGCGGAGCGGGTCCATCTTCAATCCAGCCAACCCAGAGCATCCTCTTCAAACAAAGTCCTAACGAAGAATGAAGGTTCCTTTAAATGACGTCATCCAAGATTGGGTCCCTTGAATTCCGATTGACTGATAGAATCCTATCAGCCAATCGGAATTAAGGTAGGAAAAATCCTATTGGCTGATGCTATCAGCCAATCGGATTGAAGTTCAAAACCCTAATCTAAAACCCTAATGCCCAAACTCTAATCTAAAACTAAAACCCACCCAATAAACCCTTAAAAAAACCTAACACTAACCCCCGAAGATCCACTTACAGTTTTGAAGAATGAAGAGCCGACATCCATCATCAACGAAGCCGGGAGAAGTCCTCAACAAAGCTGGGAGAAGTCCTCAATGAAGGCGGGAGAAGTCTTCATTCACGACGGGAGAAGTGGTCCTACAGACGGACAGAAGTCTTCATCCAGACGGCATCTTCTATCTTCCGGTACGGAGCATCGTCTTCTTCCGACGACTCCCGACGAATGAAGGTTCCTTTAAGTGATGTCATCCAAGATGGCGTCCCTTAGATTCTGATTGGCTGATAGAATTATATCAGCCAATCGGAATTAAGGTTGAACTTCAATCCTATTGGCTGATCTACTCAGCCAGTAGGATTGAGCTTGCATTCTATTGGCTGATTGGAACAGCCAATAAAATGTGAGCTTAATCCTATTGGCTGATTGGATCAGCCAATAGGATTTTGTTAACCTAAATTCCGATTGGCTGATAGAATTCTATCTGTTGGAGGGGTTGTTTGTATTTTTTTTTACAGGTAAAAGAGCTGATTACTTTGGGGCAATGCCCCGCAAATGGCCCTTTTAAGGGCTATTGATAGTTTAGTTTAGGCTACGTTTTTTTTTTTTTTTTTCGGGGGGCTTTTTTATTTTGATAGGGCTCTTAGATTAGGTGTAATTAGTTTAAAGATCTGTAATTTGTTTTTTATTTTCTGTAATTTAGTGTTTTTTTTGTGATTTAGCTAATTTAATTTATTTAATTGTATTTAATTTAATTAATTTATATAATTGTAGTGTAGTGTTAGGTGTTAGTATAACTTAGGTTAGGTTTTAATTTACAGGTAATTTTTTTTTTTTAGCTAGGTAGTTATTAAATAGTTAATAACTATTTAGTAACTATTCTACCTAGTTAAAATAAATACAAACTTGCCTGTAAAATAAAAAAAAAACTAAGCTAGCTACAATGTAACTATTTGTTATATTGTAGCTAGCTTAGGGTTTATTTTATAGGTAAGTATTTAGTTAATTATAGTAATTTTATTTAGATTTATTTAAATTATATTTAAGTTAGGGAGTGTTAGGGTTAGACTTAGATTTAGGGGTTAATACATTTAATATAGTGGCAGCGACATTTGGGGCAGCAGATTAGGGGTTAATAAGTGTAGGTAGGTTGCGGCGACATTGTGGATGGCAGATTAGGGGTTAATAAATATAATGTAGGTGTAGGCAATGTTGGGGGCAGCAGATTAGGGGTTAATAAGTATAATGTAGGTGATGGCGGTGTCCGGAGCGGCAGATTAGGGGTTAATAAGTGTAAGATTAGAGGTGTTTAGACTCGGGGTTCATGTTATGGTGTTAGGTGTAAACATAAAATGTGTTTCCCCATAGGAATCAATGGGGCTGCATTACTAAGTTTTACGCTGCTTTTTGGCAGGTGTAAGACTTTTTCTCAGCCGGCTCTCCCCATTGATGTCTATGGGGAAATCATGCACAAGCACGTACGACCAGCTCACCGCTGACTTAAGCAGCGCTGGTATTGGAGTGCGGTAAGAAGCACAATTTTGCTCTAATGCTCACTTCTTGCCTTTTAACGCCGGGTTTGTAAAAACCTGTAATACCAGCGCTGCAGGTAAGTGAGAGGTGAGAAAAAAACTGCTCGTTAGCACCGCATAGCCCCTAACGCAAAACTCGTAATCTGGCCGAATGTATTTTAATAACTACATTTTGACTTTATAGAATTCTGAAGCAATTGGAACTGTCCAGCAATTGCAAAAATGTCAGAATTGTGATAAGGAAATTTCTTTCTTTTTTGTGCGAAAAAAATCCATTAAGGCTTTTTTTTTTTGGTAGGGTCAGAAAAATGGAATAGAAGCAATTTTCGCAGCCCTATTTCAACTACCTGGTGAGTTAATGGGGTCTGAGGCCATCTGTAAAGTGCTAAAATGTGCTTAACGTATGGCCTGAAATAGTTTGGAATCTGAAATCAGTTTATCAGACTGCATTAACCTGTGTAATAACAGCAAGACTGAAACGGGCTGCAACAAAATAAATTCAATTTCAATAGCCATTTGTTAACATATATATATATTCACATGAAATGCAATACATAATGCCAATACATAAATCACACCTTGCTACATTTAAGCCTTTAGGAAACTGGTCTGCCAAATAACATATTTAAAATGTTTTTGTAAATTAACCATTTATATACAGATTTCTCTTTAACCATCTTGTAAGATACTTCTGCACTCACATAACTAAATAAATCAAATAAAAAATACAGGCCTAGATTTAGAGTTGGGCGGTAGCCGTCAAAACCAGCGTTAGAGGCTCCTAACGCTGGTTTTTACCGCCCTCTGGTATTTGGAGCCAGTCATTAAAGGGTCTAACGCTCACTTTCCAGCCGCGACTTTTCCATACCGCAGATCCCCTTACGTCAATTGCGTATCCTATCTTTTCAATGGGATCTTTCTAATGCCGGTATTTAGAGTCGTGGCTGAAGTGAGCGTTAGAAATCTAACGACAAAACTCCAGCCGCAGAAAAAAAACAGTAGTTAAGAGCTTTCTGGGCTAACGCCGGTTTATAAAGCTCTTACCTACTGTGCTCTAAAGTACACTAACACCCATAAACTACCTATGTACCCCTAAACCGAGGTCCCCCCACATCGCCGCCACTCTATTAAATTTTTTTAACCCCTAATCTGCCGTCCGCACGCCGCCGCAAGGTACGTTGTACTTATGTACCCCTAATCTGCTGCCCCTAACACCGCCAACCCCTATATTATATTTATTAACCCCTAATCTGCCCCCCTCAACGTCGCCTCCACCTGCCTACACTTATTAACACCTAATCTGCCGAGCGGACCGCACCGCTATTATAATAAAGTTATTAACCCCTAATCCGCCTCACTCCCGCCTCAATAACCCTATAATAAATAGTATTAACCCCTAATCTGCCCTCCCTAACATCGCTGACACCTAACTTCAAACATTAACCCCTAATCTGCCGACCGGAGCTCACTGCTATTCTAATAAATTTTTTAACCCCTAACTTTGTAATTATTTTAACCAGGTACAATAGCTATTAAATAGTTAATAACTATTTAATAGTTACCTAGTTAAAATAATTACAAAATCACCTGTAAAATAAATCCTAACCTAAGTTACAATTAAACCTAACACTACACTATCAATAAATTAATTAAATAAAATACCTCCAATTACCTACAATTAAACCTAACACTACACTATCAATAAATTAATTAAATACAATACCTACAAATAAATACATTTAAATAAACTAACTAAAGTACAAAAAATAAAAAAGAACTAAGTTACAAAAAATAAAAAAATATTTACAAACATAAGAAAAATATTACAACAATTTTAAACTAATTACACCTACTCTAAGCCCCCTAATAAAATAACAAAGCCCCCCAAAATAAAAAAATGCCCTACCCTATTCTAAATTAAAAAAGTTCAAAGCTCTTTTACCTTACCAGCCCTTAAAAGGACCTTTTGTGGGGCATGCCCCAAAGAATTCAGCTCTTTTGCCTGTAAAAAAAACACATACAATACCCCCCCACATTAAAACCCACCACCCACATACCTCTAATCTAACCCAAACACCCCTTAAATAAACCTAACACTAAGCCCCTGAAGATCTTCCTACCTTATCTTCACCTCGCTGGGTATCACACCGATCCATCCTGGCTCCGAAATCTTCATCCAAGCCCAAGTGGGGGCTGGCGATCCATAATCCGGCGGCTGAAGAGGTCCAGAAGAGGCTCCAAAGTCTTCATCCTATCCGGGAAGAAGAGGCAATCCGGACCAGCAACCATCTTGATCCAAGCGGCATCTTCTATCTTCATCCGATGACGACCGGCTCCATCTTGAAGACCAATCAGATTGAGCTTGCATTCTATTGGCTGATCGGAACAGCCAATAGAATGCAAGCTCAATCTGATTGGCTGATTGAATCAGCCAATCGGATTGAACTTGATTCTGATTGGCTGATTCCATCAGCCAATCAGAATTTTCCTACCTTAATTCCGATTGGCTGATAGAATCCTATCAGCCAATCTGAATTCGAGGGACGCCATCTTGGATGACGTCCCTTAAAGGAACCGTCACTCGTCTGGAAGTCGTTGGAAGAAGAAGATGGGTCCGCGGTGGAGGTCTTCAAGATAGAGCCGGTCGTCATCGGATGAAGATAGAAGATGCCGCTTGGATCAAGATGGTTGCCGGTCCGGATCGCCTCTTCTTCCCGGATAGGATGAATACTTTGGAGCCTCTTCTGGACCTCTTCAGCCACCGGATTATGGATCGCCAGCCCCCGCTTGGGCTTGGATGAAGATTTCGGAGCCTGGAACGATCGGTGATACCTGGCATGGTGAAGACAAGGTAGGAAGATCTTCAGGGGCTTAGTGTTAGGTTTATTTAAGGAGGTTTTGGGTTAGATTAGGGGTATGTGGGTGGTGGGTTGTAATGTTTGGGGGGGTATTGTATGTTTTTTTTTACAGGCAAAAGAGCTGAATTCTTTGGGGCATGCCCCGCAAAGGGCCCTTTTAAGGGCTGGTAAGGTAAAAGAGCTTTGAACTTTTGTAATTTAGAATAGGGTAGGGCATTTTTTTATTTTGGGGGTCTTTGTTATTTTATTAGGGGCCTTAGAGTAGGTGTAATTAGTTTAAAATTGTTGTAATTTTTTTCTAATGTTTGTAAATATTTTTTTATTTTTTGTAACTTAGTTCTTTTTTATTTTTTGTACTTTAGTTAGTTTATTTAATTGTATTTATTTGTAGGAATTGTATTTAATTTATTTATTGATAGTGTAGTGTTAGGTTTAATTGTAGATAATTGTAGGTAGTTTATTTAATTAATTTATTGATAGTGTAGTGTTAGGTTTAATTGTAACTTAGGTTAGGATTTATTTTACAGGCAATTTTGTAATTATTTTAACTAGGTAGCTATTAAATAGTTCTTAACTATTTAATAGCTATTGTACCTGGTTAAAATAAATACAAAGTTGCCTGTAAAATAAATATTAATCCTAAAATAGCTACAATATAATTATAATTTATATTGTAGCTATATTAGGGTTTATTTTATAGGTAAGTATTTAGATTTAAATAGGAATAATTTATTTAATAAGAGTTAATTTATTTTGTTAGATAAAAATTATATTTAACTTAGGGGGTGTTAGTGTTAGGGTTAGACTTAGCTTTAGGGGTTAATACATTTATTAAAGTTGCGGTGAGCTCCGATCGGCAGATTAGGGGTTAATTATTGTAGGTAGCTGGCGGCAACGTTGTGGGGGGCAGATTAGGGGTTAAGAAATATAATATAGGGGTCGGCGGTGTTAGGGGCAGCAGATTAGGGGTACATAGGGATAATGTAGGTAGCGGCGGTATACGGAGCGGCAGATTAGGGGTTAAAAAAAATATGCAGGTGTCAGCGATAGCGGGGGCGGCAGATTAGGGGTTAATAAGTGTAAGGTTAGGGGTGTTTAGACTCGGGGTACATGTTAGAGTGTTAGGTGCAGACGTAGGAAGTGTTTCCCCATAGAAAACAATGGGGCTGCGTTAAGAGCTGAACGCTGCTTTTTTGCAGGTGTTAGGTTTTTTTCAGCTCAAACTGCCCCATTGTTTTCTATGGGGATATCGTGCACGAGCACATTTTTGAAGCTGGCCGCGTCCGTAAGCACCGCTGGTATATAGAGTTGCAGTGGTGTTAAATTATGCTCTACGCTCCCTTTTTGGAGCCTAACGCACTGAAAACCCAGCCATTCTGTGAACTCTAAATACCAGCGGTATTTAAAAGGTGCGGGAGAAAAAAACACGCGTAGCTAACGCACCCCTTTGGCCGCCAAACTCTAAATCTAGCCGACATTTAATAAAATTTAAATAAAGAAAACCATATACTTTTTTGAAAATACTTACAAATAAATTTAAATTATGAAGGTGGCAATAAGGAAGACTATACAAAGCAGGCACATTCTGTCAAGCATCCCCACTCCTAACTGAACACCATACTGCACCTAACCCCACCAACTCTAAACACTAACCACCCACAGCAACAATAATTTTGATTTCCGTAACTGCTGGAACTCCTTTTTGCATTAAAACCCCTAATAGCAACACCCAATTGCACTGAGATACTTAACTGCTGGATCCCCAATGCACCCAACTCCCCTAAACACTCTCATCAACTACACCTAGCCCCCTAATCACACCCTGTAATATCTCTTTAAGTAGAACCTCCCATCAACTCCTCACCCCTATTTAAAGCTCACCTTTCCACTTACAAATTGCCTGTTAATTGAAGTGTATGTCAAGCACACTTCTCTATCCTGCTTATACTCGCAGGTTATTTTCCTTTTCAGGTCAAAGCAAGAAGTTATCTCAACTTTAACTTCTGATTCTCTTCTATCTGATCTACAATCAAGACAAGTTGTTTATCTTATTTCTACAGAAGTCTTTCTTACAAGTTACTAATTTGAACTCACTGTTTGTTTGTCTCCTCGCTTCAGCGATAACCGGAAGTAAGTCACGCTCACACACCGCGGTCTCACTAACCGCTCGAGTCTCTTCCAGGTAAGACGCTCTCTCCTGTTTATCCAACAGCATCGGTTTGATCGGATTAAGGTAAATTGCACCCTGACTGTATTTCTTGCATATGAACTGTGCCTACAATTTACCGCATAAGACTGTTCTCAGCTTCACAATTATATGTTGAACTGAATCACCAATTATTTCAAGCTGACTGAAAGTTAAGTGCAAAACCGCTTAAAGGATATTGTAAATATAACTTTTATTTTGGTGTGTGAGTGTGTGAAGATGAATGGATGAACGAAGACTCAGAGGATAATATCTAAGATACAATTTATCTAACTGAAGTTAAACTCGCTATCAAAACTATAGCTATTTATATATATGTTCTCGCTACAAAACCTCTTTAGTTCAGAAAAGGCATATTACTCAGAACATGCTATCAAGTTTCTGATAATATCATCTAATTTTTGAACAATAAGCTCACAGTATTTGATCTCTTTTACACAGAAATAGTATCAGAGACAATATACAAAAGAGCAACAAACACTATTTTTTACAAAAGTAACAAGTGTGTTACAGAATTAACAGGCCTCAAACTCTGCTAAAGTAACAGTTCCACCATGGATGCACAAGAGGTTCAGAATGAAATTACCAACATTAACAAAAAATTAGACTACCTCGCCCATGGTTTAACTGAAGTACAAACAGAGAACACTGCATTAAAAGCATTGATTAAAGAATGTTTAACCCCTAAAGAGCTGGAGTTACCTGAGCCACAGATTCAGCCTCCAACTCCATTTTCTGGTAAACGTGCTACTTTCAGAGATTTTAGAAATGCTTGTAACTTACTTTACTCTCTCAAACCCAGAACATATCATACCGAGAGAATAAAAGTCTGTACCACCATATCTTACTTAGTAGGTGAACCCAGGACTTGGGCCAACAGATTATTTGAGGCAAATGATCCTATAATGAATTCCTTACAGGAATTTTTTTCTGCCATGTCCACCTTATATGAGGACGCTGATACTCAGATTAATGCAGAATCCAAATTACGTGCCTTAAGACAAGGGAAGAGGACCATTGAGGGATACATCACGGACTTCCAGATGTGGGCCTCAGATTCCCAGTGGAACCAGATAAGCCTCAGAAACCAGTTTAGGTTAGGCTTATCTGAAGGATTAAAAGATGAATTATGACGTCTAGAAATGCCTGAGACTTTATCAGGGCTCACTAAATTATGTATTACTTTGAACAGACGTCTAAGGGAGAGAAAGGCAGAAAGAATGGCGAGTGACAGTGTTCCAAGACGATCATATCCTGCACAAACCTCACAAGAAAAATCCCTCACCAACCCTGTATCTATGGAGATCGGGACTATTAGGGGACCACTTACCCCAGAAGAGAAAATAAGGAGAAGATTATCTAACCTCTGCCTGTACTGCGCACACAAAGAACATTCTGTTAGTACTTGTCCTTTATTATCCAAACAAAAGAAGGGTAAGATACATCACATAAATCAGTTACATAAAACTATTAAGACACAACAGTTAACTATACCTCTCTCCTTACAGTGGGATCAACACCATCTACAGACTGAAGGATTACTTGACTCTGGGGTGACGGGTGTATATATTAATACTGATTTTGTTGTTCAAAATAAAATTCCCACAGTGTGCAAAGCAAACCCAGTTTTTGTAAAATTAATTGATGGAACCTTAGTAAAACAGGGACCAATCACTCACCATACCATACCACTCTTAATAAGTACTAACGGGGGACATACAGAATATTTATCTTTTGACATATTACCTATAGCTAACCATTCAACTATATTAGGGTATACCTGGTTGAAGACACATAACCCTGAAATAGATTGGAGTCAAGACACTGTACTCCTTACTTCTAGTTATTGCAAAATCACCTGTTACCCTCATTGTAATATAGCTACAATGGAACAGGGTGTACCATTGGTTTATCAGGATCTGGGAGATGTATTCGATTTAAGGGAAGCAGAAAATTTGCCTCCCCATAGGACATTTGATTGTCCAATAGATATTATACCAGACTCACAGATACCACATGGGAAAATATTCCCAATGAATCAAAAACAATTACAAGATCTACAAACGTATTTAGATGAAAACCTCAGAAAGGGATTCATATCTCACTCGACTTCACCAGCAGCTGCTGGGATGTTTTTCGTTAAAAACAAAGACGGAACATTACGCCCTATTATTGATTATCGAGCTTTAAACAAAATAACGATAAAAAATTGGTACCCCTTACCTTTAATTCCTGAATTACTGGAAAGACTAACTGGTGCCACGATTTTTACGAAACTTGACTTAAAAGGGGCTTACAATTTAATCCGTATAAAAAAGGGTGATGAATGGAAGACCGCATTTCGCACCAGATACGGCTTATACCAGTACAACGTTATGCCGTTTGGATTATGTAATGCTCCAGCAACATTTCAGCATTTCATAAATGAAATTTTTCATGACCTCACTGATGTTTGTGTATTCATCTATCTGGATGATATCCTAATTTACTCAAAGAATTTGGAAGACCATGAAAAACATGTTCGGTGGGTCTTGACAAGGTTGAGACAAAATAAACTCTACGCTAAATTAGAAAAATGTATTTTCCATGTGTCTGAAATTAAATTCTTAGGTTATATTCTAAAGCCCAATAAGATTGAAATGGATCCACAAAAGATCCAAGCAATTATCAATTGGCCCAGGCCTACAACTGTACGCACACTCCAGACATTTCTGGGGTTTGCAAATTTTTATAGGAAATTTATCAAAGATTTCTCTTCAGTGGTAAAACCACTCACTCAATTAACTAGTAATAAACGGAAATTTCTTTGGAACAACGAGACTCAAGAAGCTTTTATTAAGCTAAAAGACCTTTTCACTACCGCGCCTGTCTTAGCTCTACCGGACTATAACCAAACATTTATCCTAGAAGTGGATGCATCTAATTCAGGGATTGGTGCTGTACTGTCACAGCAAAACATCATAACAAAACAGATCCATCCTATCGCTTACTACTCAAAGACTTTCCTACCTGCAGAAAGAAATTACAGTGTCGGTGATAAGGAATTATTAGCGATAAAACGTGCTCTAGAACATTGGAGACACTTATTAGAAGGAACCCAAGAACCATTTTTGGTATATACTGATCATAAAAATTTACAATATCTGAAAACTAATAAGACCCTCTCATCTCATCAGGTTCGATGGGCTTTATTTATGGACCGATTCAACTTTCAGATAACCTACCGGCCTGGAACAGCTAATGCCAAAGCAGATGCTTAGTCACGACAATACGAAAATAACCCAACAGCAATTGAACCAACACCAGTAATACCAGAAGAAAATTTTTTAGGATCTCTCACAAACCTAGAGAAAGAGATACTTTCAGCTTTAACAAAAGAGATAACCATACCTCAAGATTGCATTAAAGATCAAATCACAGGTTTACTTTATCATAAAGGAAGACTTTATATCCCACAAAATTTACGTAAACTCATATTATCATACACACATGATAACATGCTATCAGGTCAAACCGGAATTCAAAAGACCACCGAATTGACCCGACGTTATTTTTGGTGGCCACAGATGGAAAAGGTCATAACAGATTACATAACAGGATGTGATATATGTGCAAGGAACAAGTTAGAACACAAGAAACCCATTGGATACCTAACCTCCCTACCTATTCCTGATAGACCATGGTCAACCATATCCATGGATTTCATTGTTGAGTTACCTCCATCTCAACAATATAATACAATATTTGTAGTAGTTGATCAGTTGACCAAACTAGCACATTTTACTCCACTTAAAGCTCTACCCACTGCTATGATAACCGCTAAGACTTTCATCAGTTCTATAGTCAGATTACATGGTTTACCAACAACCATAATAAGTGACCGGGGCACTCAATTTACCTCCGCATTTTGGAGATCTATATGTAAGTTGTTAAAAATAGATGCAAGGTATTCAACAGCGTTTCACCCTCAGACTAATGGGTTAACCGAGCGTCTCAACCAAACATTAGAGCAATATCTTAGATGCTACATTACGCACTTACAGGATGACTGGGTCACTCTCCTTCCTTTGGCAGAATTTGCATACAATAATTCCATCTCTTCCTCAATAAAGATGACTCCATTTTTTGCCACTTATGGATACCACCCTACCTCCATAACAATCACTAACACAACAGTTAATTCCCCGAGTGCTACCACTTTTGCAAAAAGTTTACAAGACAGACTAAAGACTCTAAAGACTCACCTAGCTGAAGCCAAGGACAGACAAAAATTTTGCTATGATCAAAGACGACGACAAACACCTGACTATAAAATAGGTGACCAAGTCCTTTTATCCACAAAGCACTTACGGTTGCAGACACCAAGTAAAAAGTTAGCTAACCAATTTATAGGACCATTCATTATTGACAAAATCATAAATCCTAATGCAGTGAGACTTCACTTACCAAGCCATTATCGAATACACAATACATTTCATGTCTCCCTTATAAAACCTTATATATCAGATCATGAAAGATTAAAACTAACTCCTCCACCTCCTACATTTCTTGATGACCAAGAGGAATTTGAAGTGGAAAAGATATTGGATTCTTGAATCAGGTGGAGAAGATTGGAATATCTGATACAATGGAGAGGTTATGGTCCTGAGGAGAATTCCTGGCAACCTCAGTCTGCGGTTCATGCATCTGAACTTGTTAAACGTTTCCATCGTCGCTATCCTTCCAAACCTCATCCAGGTTTTCCAGGGGTGCTCCCTTAACGGGGGGGAGATGTAATATCTCTTTAAGTAGAACCTCCCATCAACTCCTCACCCCTATTTAAAGCTCACCTTTCCACTTACAAATTGCCTGTTAATTGAAGTGTATGTCAAGCACACTTCTCTATCCTGCTTATACTCGCAGGTTATTTTCCTTTTCAGGTCATAGCAAGAAGTTGTTATCTCAACTTTAACTTCTGATTCTCTTCTATCTGATCTACAATCAAGACAAGTTGTTTATCTTATATCTACAGAAGTCTTTCTTACAAGTTACTAATTTGAACTCACTGTTTGTTTGTCTCCTCGCTTCAGCGATAACCGGAAGTAAGTCACGCTCACACGCCGCGGTCTCACTAACCGCTCGAGTCTCTTCCAGGTAAGACGCTCTCTCCTGTTTTTCCAACAGCATCAGTTTGATCGGATTAAGGTAAATTGCACCCTGACTGTATTTCTTGCATATGAACTGTGCCTACAATTTACCGCATAAGACTGTTCTCAGCTTCACAATTGTATGTTGAACTGAATCACCAATTATTTCAAGCTGACTGAAAGTTAAGTGCAAAACCGCTTAAAGGATATTGTAAATATAACTTTTATTTTGGTGTGTGAGTGTGTGAAGATGAATGGATGAACGAAGACTCAGAGGATAATATCTAAGATACAATTTATCTAACTGAAGTTAAACTCGCTATGAAAACTATAGCTATTCATATATATGTTCTCGCTACAAAACCTCTTTAGTTCAGAAAAGGCATATTACTCAGAACATGCTATCAAGTTTCTGATAATATCATCTCATTTTTGAACAACAAGCTCACCGTATTTGATCTCTTTTACACAGAAATAGTATCAGAGACAATATACAAAAGAGAAACAAACACTATTTTTTACAAAAGTAACAAGTGTGTTACACACCCTTATCACATGTAGACTTCTAACCACTGGACCCACCACCACATATACCCCCTAACTATGACTCCTCATCACAACATATCCCCTAACTACCGGACCAGCCACTGCTCTTAACCTAATCTAAAGTCAAGCTTCATTAAAAAGTGGAGCAAGCAGCTCATCTTTAGAGCTCCGTGAAACTCTTGAAATATGCTCTAAAAATTAAGACAAGAAGTTGGTCCAAGTGTATTTGTCCTTGACAGGGATCGTGTCTGGACACTGTTTAAGCTGGAGAATACAATCTCTCCCCCACCAAAGAACATTTAGCAAGTGCAGAGTAATACCCTATTCCCCATGGCCATATCGGCCTTCATCCAGAGCAGCAGTGCATCAGGCTTCACCGGTAGAAATAGGAGGAGTGAAACAAAGAAGGCATTAGACGACAGACACCGGTTGATTTCTCCACATGCCACTTACTACTATCATTCTGCCAGATACTTGGAGGACTCTGCTCATACCCACATGCGCGCTACTCTGGCATAAAGGCACAAATTGTTCCGACTGTCGGAAGAATTTGCAGGTGAAGAGTGGACCGGACCTCAGAGGATACGGTAAAGGTGACAGCAACCCCTGACTCCTAGATCACCTGGGCGACATCCAGCAAACCTCTTATTCAAGTTGGCTAGAGAGCACAGAAAAAAAGGTGCAAAACCATCAGCGCCATCTTGTCCATTTGTTGATGCATGACATTGTTGTTTTTCTTAAAAATGACAACAGGATCTTCAAATCATCCAGGACACTGCTATAGAGTTTCCACTCAGAATTCCTCTGTAAGCCAATGGATCTGGTAACATTACTAACATACTGCTCTCCCTGATCAGACATCCCCCTCACATGCAGCCATCTTAAAGGAGAAAACTCTGTAGAGGGTACATTAATTCCAGAACGCACAAGCTAACATAGGTTCTGTTTGAATAATATCAAGGTGTACTTAAAATGTTTTTTATACTCGCCTCTGTGTGCTGCGTAGGGACAAGGCTACACTGACACAATTCTAGTGGCAAGAAGAACCCGGTTTAGAACAGACTCACATGGCTGTTATTATAATAATATATTTCTGGCAATAACGCAGAAACTATACACTAATGACCCAGTGTGATAACGAGCCTGCTATGGCCAATATAAACAAATAACCTGCAAATGCTTATCCTGCAGAGTCTATTAAACTGTTAAATAATCTGAGCAACCAGTGAGAACAACTTTTATTTAAAGGTTTTGTTTTGTGTCACGGAAGTACCCACCTTGAAAGCTTTAGGGTTACCTCTATGACTTAATATAACCTCACAAGATCATAGTGCATAACAAACTTAAATACACTCTGACACAGAGAAAGCAAGCGTACCTGTAAATCTAGAATGGAAGATAAACAAGGGGCACCAACATAGTGTGAATCGTTAAAACAACAAATATAAAAGTGATGTGCAAAAAACTACTCACAAGGAAAGTGGCACCTTAAATGAATAAGGTGCGATAAAGCAGTCTGATATTCAAATTTCAGCAGTCAGTACGCTGGAGGTCTCACCCAGAGGACCTGTGGAATCCAGATAGGCATCTAGAAAGTAGCACCCACGTTTTTTAGGGACAATGGCCGGACCAGGCCTATTTTTATGTTATATATTGGAGCAGAAATATGTTAGGAATTATGTTATTAATAATATGTATATATATATTTGGGACTCCACTGGACTCGAACTTGGGACCTTCTGTATGTTAAGCGAACATGAAATTGGTAAGGCTGTCTTGAAAGTTTATGTTATATACTGGGGCAAAAATATATTAGGAATTATGTTATTAATTGTTTCCAATCATACACAACAACCAAATAGACTAAAAAGTGTATCCAGAATGTATATAAACAATTGTAGGTGTATGTGTTGATGAATAATCAAACATTCAAAAAGATGAAATGTGCAAAATGGTGTATCGAAAAATATAGTATAAATCAGGTATGTGAAATATAATATAATATGAAACTATATAGGTGCTTGGACTATTAGGTTTAGAACCGGATAGACAAGTGAATACATATACACAACTATGTGGACATGCTCGTCATGGGCATATACACATAAATATAAGTGTATGGAAATATAACATATTCTATATGTGTCTAAATTGCATTAATGCAATATATTATTGAAGACTGACAAAGAAGAGAAAAAGAAATAAGAGAGATATAATGTAGTGGTATCGACGTATGGTAGTGTTTGTTAATGTATATCAAAAAATATGTAAGAAAATATGATGTACTAGACCCTAAAAGCTAAATCTCATGTTAGATACAAATGTAACCTGGATAAAAGTAATAATTTATGTGAAGGCTGCCAAATCTACATTGGCATTTAAGCCTATTGGATATAAGGTTTTGAGTTTATGTATCCAATATGTTTCTAATTGCCTGAGTTTAATCAGACGATCATAATCTGTGGAAGGTGGTACATGATCAATAGGGATAATTTTATAGATATCTGAACTCCCGTCGTGTATCGTTTCACAATGGTTGGGGACACTATGGTTGGTTTTAGTTTTTTTACAATTTTTACAATTTCGATGATGTTCACCCTAATGGGTACGGAGATTTCTAATAGTGCGCCCTACATACTGGACGCCACAAATACAATTAAGGAGATACACTATATATTTAGATTCGCAGTTGAGACGATGTGTGTTTTGATAAGTTAAACCAGTAATATTGGATTTAAAAGATTTTTGTGAAATTGTAAATTTGCACATGTTGCAACCTCTTTTGCCACATTTAAATGATCCATGGGAAGCTAAAAAGTTTAAAGTTTTGGTTTATTTATTGGAACGAAATTGGCAATGTTTTACTCTTTTACTGGGGGCTAATTGATTCCTTAAAGTGGGAGCTCGTCTATATACAATTTTTGTTTTTTCACCGACTATGGCCTCGCTTCCATTGAGTCGTTAAAAATGGAGCCGTAAGCTACCGAAGCGGCCGACAGCTAAAAGTAATTAACGGCTGCATTTTAGTACCAGGTTTCCATTGAAAAGATTAGCGTGTTGCGCGCAGTCGCTCTTTTCGTGTAGCTGTAAGTTAACGTTGTGTTAACGCTTCCATCTGACGTCGGATTTCTTGAAAATCAATCAGTTGCTAAGGTAACCCGACCTTACGCTATAGAATTTACGTTTAACGTCCGTGCTTCTTACCTGTGATCACCTCTCAAGAAAAATAAAAAAACACTTATCCATATTTTTAATAATCAAATACTATTTTCTAATATAATTATATTTAACACTTCATAAATATAAGTAATATTTATTGCTGCCCTAGGCATAGGTCTAGTTTGCATTCTGTAGATATGTTCTTGCATATATTATTATATTTAAATATATACTGATATTTCTATTAGAATATAAGTTCAACTATTTCTATACATGAGACAACAATAAATATTACTTATAACAATTTATTTCTACATTAAAACACTTGCATTATTTGCAAGTTTTATAATTTCAATAGAAAATAGGTCTCAAAAAGCACAATTTTCCTCTTTTACACCTAGTTGAGCTGGGGGTAATATTTCTCAATGTATCGACAGCCTCCGACAATGTATTAACGGTTAGCGCTTTCATTGGAAACCTGGTATAATTTATCGATTAACGGCTTCTATTACTTTCTATGGGACGCGAAGATCTTTTCGGCAGCCGAAGTCCGGCTGCCGATATTGAGGTATAACGCACCATTGGAAACAGTCGATAAACAATATCGCTTCCGACAGCATATTTATCGGTTTGCGAGTGCACGCAAACTGAATTACGACTCAATGGAAGCGAGGCCAATATCTTTAAGGAAAGGATCCTTTTTGGATAATGTTCCAATGTTTATGTAGTATGTTTCGAATTTTGTAGTGGTTGTTATTGTATTGTGTAATGAAAAGTGGTTCACAAACAACGTTGTTTGTGGATTTCTTTTTGGTTCGATTGTTGGTGCTATTTTGAACTTTTTCAAAGATTAATTCTCTATCTAGATTGCGTGCTTTTTTAAGACATTGATTTAGTAGATCTATGGGATAACCTTTGTCTACAAAGCGTTGGTAAAGAACCTTGCTTTGAATGTCAAAAGATTCTAAATTGGAGCAAATCCTGCGTATTCTCTTAAATTGGCTGTATGGGATGTTTCTTTTCCACTCTATATGGTGGTTACTAGAGAAGTCTAGATAGCTGTTGCTATCGACTTTTTTGAAAAAGGTTTGAGAAATGATGTTACCTTGATTATACCAACTTAGTAATAGATCCAAGAATTCTATTGAAGATTTTTGTATATTAGCTGTGAAGGTTAAACCCATCTGATTCTGATTTAAGTGTTCTATTAGTGTGTTAGCTAGCTCGTGGTTACCTCTTAAAATAAAAATCAGGTCATCTATATAGCGGCCATAGTATACCAGGTTCGCCCAAAAGCTTGAGGAATAAATATATCGGTCTTCAAAGATTCCCATAAACAAATTTGCAAAGCTCGGGGCGAACCTGGTACCCATGGCCGTCCCCTTGACCTGTAGAAAAAATCTATCTTGAAAAATAAAATAATTGTGCTTGAGGATGTATTCTATTCCTTCCAATATAAATTCTTTTTGGATGTCTGGCATATATAGGTCCTTTTCCAAAAAGATGGAAACTGCATTAATACCCATGTTATGGCAAATGTTAGAATAAAGGGAGCCAACATCACAAGTGATCCAAATTAGATCATCGTTAATAGAAATGTTTTTAAGTTGATATAGTAAATGTGTGCTATCTCTGATATAGGAGGGTAAAGTAACAACATATTTTTGTAAAAATTTATCTAAATAAAAAGATAAATTGTATGTGAGGTTACCAATGCCTGCTATAATGGGGCGTCCATTATATACCTGTAAATCTGGAGTTTTCACTGACAGAAGAAAGACTGTAGTAAGCAACAGGATTTTACAGGAGCGACAGCTGTTCACATGCTGACAAGTCCATTCCCTGAGCAGGTAAGTGATGTATCAAGTCCTGGAAACTGAAGAGGCAGGCTGGTAGGAGAATCTCTCTGGACGACAGCATGTCTGCATTCGCTCGGAATGAGAGAGAAGGAGTGAGGTCCGTAGCTGATGACATCAGCAAGGCAAGCTGACAGCCTGCAAGATTCAGCCAGTGAGCTCCGCTGTAGAAGGTAAAAGTTCAGAAGAACTACAGACAGGGTAGCAAGTTGCAAGGAGGGCAAGCAAATAGCGAATGAACTTCAATAAGCCAGCAAGGAAGTTAGTTGTGGGCGGCCTTAAATATGAAGAATGGAAAATAATTAAAGGGCCAGTACGAGCCAACACAAAGGTATCTCAATTCCTTACATCAGGCCTCCTTTATGTGCACCTCCAGCAGCCTTTGGGGGTTATATAGAGGTTTTCATCTTGGATGCGGTGCTCCCACACATATCGCAATACATCTCTGATTGCATAACCCCCATACAATATAAGGGCTTTGACCCACATGGCTAATTAATACTCAATTAGCCATGTGTATTCTGTCAAAACTGCATGAAACACTGTTGTACTCCTATCTTTTATGGATAAATTCTTAGAACCATCTAAAATGTCTGGTAAAGGCAAATCGAGTGACAGGAAACAAGAGGGTAGTCTAGACAACTCAGCCACTATCTCCAGTAAAAATGGGGACGCTATGTCTGACCCCAAAGAATCTTATTCTATAGTACAACAACTAACCTCTATATTCATGCCTAAAATGGATAAAATCCAAAAAGGCCTAGATACCCTAGCTGGAGAGGTCAAGCAAATAACAACCCACTTTAATGAAGTGGAGGAGAGGGTCTCAGAGTTGGAAGATTTTAGTGTTGCACCCACTAAAAAAAGTAGAGTATTTGACACATCAGAATCAGCTGTTACACCAGCGCTTGGAAGATTGGGAAAACAAGTCCAGACGGAATAATTTACATCTGGTGGGTGTACCTGAATCTGTCAAACCCTCAGAAATAATACACTTAATTGAACAAACCCTCCCAACCTTATTAGGTATAGCAACAGGCACTCTCAGGGGTAGCGTGGAAAAAGCACATAGGGTGGGACCAGAAAGACAGAATGCCAGAGAGAGTTTACCCCCTAGACAAGTGATGATTACATTTTCAGGTAAAAGTGCATTTGCTTCTAACCTAGTGCAGACTCCCCTCGTTCTTATTCTTTCAGGATTATTCTGCGGAGTTGATTATTATTATTATTATCATTTATTTGTATAGCTCCGCCAAATTCTGTAGCACTGGCTGTTGATGAAGAAACAGAGGGATTTCTCTGTGTTTTGTTCTACCTTAAATAGGGAAGGCCGTAAGGTCTATTTACTGTACCCTGCTAGGTTGAAATGACTGATTGCTAATGATGCCAAATTCCTTGACTCACCCATGGAGGTCCAGGTCTTTCTGAGGGAGACTCAAGCAAGACCAGGCAATTCTTCTAATGGAGAAATGTATATTGACCCAGATTGAACACTGATGGGATCACCTGTGGTTTAAAATTGAAATGCAACTTTTGCTTGTCTGTTTAAGCTTTCATATTGCAGTTTTCAACAATTTGGTACGAAATGGAGCTGCTTGCAGCGTTGATACCCTCTTTCATGATGGATACTCAGTGTTCAAATCAGGGCAATATCAAGCAATGAATGAAGCAAATGATATTGCTTTGTTTACCATACTAAAGTTAGTTGTTATGTTTGAGTTAATATTGATAATCATCCCTAAGTTATTGAACAAGACGTTGCCTTGGGAAAATGACTATTTCTATCAACATGTATCTCTAATGAGCTCAATGTGTATATCACTAATGTTAGTATTGTTGTTTATTTATGTAATTGTTAACCTGTAGTTGCTGTTCCCTGGGAGTTCCCTCTCTGGGAACCACTGGAGGCCCAGCATGCTCTCTGTCTTTGTTTTTTTTTTTACTTTGGCAAAAAATAAATTTAAATGACTCTCCAATGGAGAGAGATACGCTGACAGCATCAATCACTGGGCGGACCGATGTAGGTCTGAATCTCTACCTACATGTAACTGAAAGGTTCAATATGTATATCACAAATGTTTATTATTGTTTATCTATGTAGATGTATGCATGTGCTCACTGTTGGAATTAGTTATGAGCCACTATCAACATCAGAAAACTACCCGGGTTGTAGCACAGCCCATGGCAAGGAATGCTCCCTTGTAAAATTGCATAATGTTAAAAGAGTTCCTTTGGTTATTTGCCTTACATGGACTGTGTGGTGATGCAGGGGCCCCAATACTGATCACACAAATTTTTATGGATTAGTCTCACTGATCTGCTACTTATTCCAAATGTTATTACTGTTATTTGTTATTATGAAACTTAAAGAATCTTTGTTTCTGGGATTTGCACCCACGTCATTTTTTTTAGGCATGGGACTATATGGGAGAGACTCACCCATGGGTGTGTCCCCCTTGCAGCCAAGGGAGGCCCAGCACGCTATATGATTCTGTTTTTAACCATTGAGTAACTGGTGTATACCATAATATTCTAAATATTTTTTTATTATTACAAAATATGAATAAAAATGGCTCTCCAATGGAGAGAGATATGCTGAATGCATTGACCAAGGGTTAACTAACATAGGTTTACATTTTTTTCTTTCTTTCTCTCTCCTTCTGACCCCTCTACCCTTGGTACATATTATTGTTAATTGTAGTATAGATGTCAAGTAAGTTAATTACTTGGAACATAGGGTGGGAAAATTTGCTGATAAAAAGAAAAGCTAGACTGAACACCGACATTGCTTTCCTACAGGAGACACATTTAACTGATAGTGAACATGACAAACTAAAAACAGATTGGGTGGGTAATATTTCCTATGTGTCTCACACTAGCTCGAGTAGAGGCTTGATTATATTATTTGGTAAATAATTAGCAATAGATATCATTAAAACACATAAAGATATGGAAAGTAGATACCTCTTTGTGCAAATCAAGTTAGAATAACTCAGTCTTCTGGACTCAGATTATAAAGACTTTGACAGTTTAATTGGACACACATATCATATTGGGTGGAGACTTTAACCTAGACCTTGACCCTGTGTGTGACAGAATGAGAGCTCCAGGAGGTCCCCCAGGTGATAGACGACCCAAATACAAGGAAAGATTTGAAAAAAGGATGTTTGACAGTTTAACCTCAGACTTGGGGATATTTGATATTTGGAGATTGTGTAATCCTGAGGGTAGGGATTTTTCCTGCCTCTCAAAAGCCAAAGCCTCGCTATCCTGGATAGATATTTTTATGATTTCGGACTCTAATATCTCGCTGGTCCAACTGGATAGGATTCATGACATTTTATTGTCGGATCATGCGCCAATTGAGTACCTCAATTGAGTACCTCAAATTTATCTGAGTACCTCTGAGCCTTTTTGAAAAAATTCTTAATACAATCATGGAATTACTTTTACACTGATAACATGGCACACCTAGACAATACGCAATTGTTTTGGGAGACTGCTAGAGCGGTCCTGACAGGCAACATTATCTCTTATTTAGATAATCTTCGCCACAGAACCCAACAAAAATATGTGTCCCTGTGGAAGCATTTAGCGTCGGGATATCAAAAGTATTGTTCTTCTCAGACTAGGGAGTTGTGTGGCAACAACTGCAGTTAAAGAAGATCTGGATGCCTTTAAGGCTCAGCAAGAGGCTTCTGGTCTCATAAATAGGGCTTCCAAGTACTACAGATACGGAAATCTGTCTGGGAAAATGCTGGCCTCCTTAGTTAAGGCCCGAACAGCCAAACGGGACGTGGCCTCTTTAAAATTCAGGGGGAGAACATACACTTCTCCAAAAGATATTGCAAGAGGATTTGCAGAATATTATTCTTGCTTTAGTCCAAACAAATGGCATGCTCTGCAGGCATTAGGGAGTCTTTTTGGGCCTCAATACCCCTACCTCAACTCACACAAGATCAGTTAGACCAACTAAATTCCCTTATTACTACTGGTGAACTGAATAATATATCCAACATGGCTCTGGGCAAGGCGCCCAGTCCAGATGGCCTTGCTATTGAATTTACCGTTTACTACAACCCAATGTCTCAAGGGTCCTACTAGCCTTATATAATGGATATTTCCAAGATGGGATTTCCCCTTCTACTACCTTCTCAGCTGCACATTTAACACTCATTCCCAAAACAGGTAAGGATCACTTTTTCCCAGAATCTTACAGGCCTATATCGCTATTGAATGCTGACTATAAGATCTTTGTGGCTGTTCTGGTGGGGCATCTGAAAATTCTTCCTTCACTTCTTCACACTGACCAGACAGACTTCATCTATAAAAGATCATCGGTGGATAATCTGAGAAGGGTACTAAAGGTCATAGATTATTGCTGGAGAAGAGAGAGGAGGAAAGCCATAGAAATGATATGTCGGAGACCTTCCTGCTATCCCTGGATGCAGAGAAGGCCTTTGGCTGCGTAGAATGGGATCACCTAATTGACACTATGGGTTGTTTCCAGATCTCTGGACCGTTTATCTAACTTTTCAAAATATATATTCAAAACTGATAGCACGTATTCTTACTAACGAGATTTTCTCAACTGATATTTCTCTGCAGTGAGGCACAAGGCAGGGTTGCACCCTATCCCCGTTGCTCTTTAATCTGGCCTTAGAGCCACTGACCATTAAATTGAGACAAGTCTTCCCTGGCCTCTCGGTTCATGGTAGACCCCAAAAGTTGGCTCTTTATGCTGACTATATGTTGCTGCTCATGGAAGATCCTGCCAGACATTTCCCTAACATCATACAAACTATTAAAGACTTTGGCACCTTTTCTGGGTACAAAGTCAACACTGCAAAATCAGAGATCCTATGGCTGAATAGGCACATGGACAGTCATGTAAAATATCCTTTCACAGTAGGGGGGAACAAACTGACATGAAAGAAACTAGGCCGCTGCAGAGCGTGACGTTGGGGGGAGAGTCCGTTGCTGCCCAGCTGATAGGGTGAGTTCACACAGCCCCGTGAGGTGCAATTCAAGCGCGGCTAAGCGCAAGCCGCAGAAGTAAAAAATGAAAGAAAAAAGCAGCACTCATGGGACACTAACTTAAGATAAAAAGTTCAAATTTTATTCATTGTTATTAAAATCACAGTTAAGGATCAGGGAATTAACCCCTTACGCGTTTCATGCTCCAACTGAGCACTTAGTCATAGGGATATCTGCTAAGACCGGACATGGCCTATTTAAAGGCACAGTGTGCAATCACGCAGTCTGTCAAGAAAATTATTTTAAAAAGACAACAGTATAAAAACATGTTAACTTAGAACATGATAATCTAACAATATTTGTGCAAGAGATTGCCAAACATCAAATGGAATATGTAATCGTCAATTGTGAAAATATACAACTCATTACCACATCATAATATATTAAACAACAAACTATACAAAAGCCACTAAAAATGACGTTGATATAATAATAACACCTTATATATAGAAATATTACCCAAAACCTTCAACTAACCTAGTACGTTTGCACAGTGTAACTACTAGAACTGTCACCATAATATTGAATAAATTCAAAACATCATACAGTATGTTACATAACGCT
The DNA here is from genome assembly GCF_027579735.1 of Bombina bombina. Lineage (NCBI taxonomy): Eukaryota > Metazoa > Chordata > Amphibia > Anura > Bombinatoridae > Bombina > Bombina bombina. The sequence continues at coordinate 1,318,465,527 of NC_069499.1, forward strand.
GAACATAGTTAGTGGTATAAAATTAAGGTATGTATCTTAGGATAATGAAATGATCTATAAAGCATTGCATATTACTCTCAAAATATAGATAGACAGAGTGAAGTTATGTTAATCTATGAATAAGCTCATATCCCACTCTTTATTTAAACCTTCAGGGGTGACAGTTCTTAATTTATATATCCAGAACATTTCTTGTTTGAGTAACATTTTATTTCTGTTGCCCCCTCTGGTGGGTGGGTAAATTTTATCGATAACCTTAACCGTCATATTGAATTTATTTGTCATATGCATGCTAAAATGGTGTCGTGCAATTGCTGAGCTTTTGTTATATGTTTTAGTGTCATAGATGTGTTTTCTCATACGGGATCTTAATTCCCTACTGGTCTGACCTGTGTATTGCATATGACACAGATTGCATTCAAGTAGGTATACAACATAATGGCTCCTACAATTTGCATAAAAACCAACATTGAAATTTTCTTGAGTGACAGTGCTTGAGAAGGTTTCTCCTCTACCTATAATATCACAAGTGGAACATGGACCAGTACCACATTTAAAAGTACCTTTCTTATGTAACCATGTATCTGTTCTTTGTTTTTTAGAACACACTAAACTGGGTGATAATTTGTTAGCTAAGGTGGGCGCCTTTCTAGGAACAAACTTGCACTTATCCTAACTTGTCCTAACATCATACAAACTATTAAAGACTTTGGCACCTTTTCTGGGTACAAAGTCAACACTGCAAAATCAGAGATCCTATGGCTGAATAGGCACATGGACAGTCATGTAAAATATCCTTTCACAGTAGGGGGGAACAAACTGACATATCTCGGTATACATTTACACAGAAACCCTCACTGCCTATATGACATAAATATCTCGAAACAATGCACGGCTCTACGTGGCCAGCTTCAGTTACGCTTACCTACAAGTACATAATTATATTGATACTCTTAAGCAAAATGATACAAAAATGATACAAATCTGTATTTGCTATACCACAAACGGCCTTTACAGTGGGAAACTTCTCCTTGTCTGGAACATACATAATTCTATTACATAAAACCGTCAATGACACAAAGTCAAGGTACTGGATAGGTGGGCAGTGAGGTGTAGAAGACATTTCTTATGCTGGCATACAAAAAAACTTGGCCTTAACTAAAAAAGCAACATTAAGCATATCTCTGCATGCGGCACAAGTGGCAATGATACACTTCCACTATATAACTCCTAACAGACTCTCTAAATGGAATCCCCAACAACAAAATAGATGTGGGAAGTGCGGGGTGGTGGCCCCTGATGTAACCCACTATTTTTTCTACTGACCTTTAATACGGCAATTCTGGGCTCAGATTCAATTTTGGCTTAGGGGTGCATTGGGGACCAACACCACATTACAATTGGAACAGGTGTGCCTTTTCTGCTGGACTGATATTCCCAGAAAATATCACAGTTTGTTGACACTGTTCATGTTGGAACTGCATATTGTGCTTGTGGACGGATAGAAAAAACCCCTCCATCACACAGTTCAAGTGCAAACTCTACAAACACCTGTTCACTGAACTATTTGATGTTAAGCTGGATGTAACATGTAGACTGAGACCTTTTCTGACTAAATGGAACCTTTCTTACGCACACAAAACTCTGATACAAAGACAAGTACTCTGACCATTTGCACAGACAGAACTTATTTTATCAGCATCTTTAACTGGAGAATGGGGCATTATATGACATAGGCGGGAATGGAACGTATACCAAACGAAAAATAGACAGAAAGTGAGATAAAGAAAGAGAAAGATAAAAAAGATGAAAGAAAGAGAGAGAGAAAGAAAAAGAGAAAGAAAGAGAGAAAAAGAGAAAGAAAGAGAGAGAGAAAGAGAGAGAGAGAGAGAGAGAGAGAGAGAGAGAGAGAGAAAGACAGAGAGAGAGAGAAGGGAAAGAAAGAGAGAAAAAGAGAAAGAAAGAAAGAGAGAGAAAGAGAAAAAGAGAAAGAAAGAGAGAGAAAGAAAGAGAGAAAAAGAGAAATAAATAGAGAAAAAAAGAGAGAGAAATAAAGGGAGAGAGAGAAAAGAGAAAGAATGACAGAGAAAGAGAAAAACAAAGAGAAAAAGAGAAATAAACAGAGAATAAAAGAAAGAAAGAGAAAGAGAAAAAGAAAGAGAGAAAGAAAAAGAAAAAAAGAGAAAGAAAGAATGAAAAAGAGAAAGAAAGAAAAAAAGAGAAAGAGAGGAAAAGAAAGAGATAAAAAGAGAAAAAAAGAGAAAGAAAGAAAGAAAGAGAGAGAAAACAAGAGAAAGAAAGAGATGAAAAGAGAAAAAAGATAGAGAGAAAGAATGAATGGAAAAGAGAAAGAAAGAAAGAAAGAAAGAGAAAGAGAGAAAAAGAAAGAGAAAAAAGAAAGAGAAAGAAAGAGATAAAAAGAAAAAGAGAGAAAAAGAGTGAAAAGGAGAAAGAAAGAGGAAAAGAAAGATAAAAAAGAGAAAAGAGAGAAGAAAAGAAAGAGAAAAAGAGAAAGAAAGAGAAAAAGAGAGAGAGAAAAGAGAAAGAAAAATACAAAGAAAGAGAGAAAGGAAGAGAGAAAGAAAGAGAAAAAGAGAGAAAGAAAGAAAGAGAAAGAAAGAGAAAGAAAGAGAAAAAGAGAAAGAGATAAAGAAAAAGAAAGAGAAAAAAGAGAAAAAGAGAAAAAGAAAGAGAAAAAAAGAGAAAAAAAGAGAAAGAAATAAAGAAAAAAAGAGAAAGAAAGAGAGAAATAGAGGAAGAAAGAGAAAAAAGAGAAAGAGAAACAGAGAAAGAAAGAGAAATAGAGAAAGAGAAAGAAAGAACGAGAGAAAAAGAGAAAGAGAAAAAAGAGAAAAAGAGAAAAAGAATGAGAAAAAGGAGAGAAAGAGAGAAAAAGAGAAAGAGAGAAAAGGGAGAAAGAAAGAAAAAAGAAAAAGAGAGAAAAAGAGAGAAAAAGAGAGAAAAAGAGAAAGAATGAAAGAGAGAAAATAGAGAGAAAGAGAAAGAAAGAGATAAAAAGAGAGAGAGTAAGAGAAAAAGAGAGAAAGAGAAAAAGAGAGAAATAAAGAGAAAAGAAAGAGAAAGATAGAAAGAAAAAGATAAAAAATGAGAAAGAGAAAAAAGAGAAAGCAAGAAAGAAAGAAAGAGAAAAAGAGAGAAAGAGAAAAAGAAAGAAAGAGAAAGAAAGAGAAAGAGAGAGAAAAAGAGAAAGAAAAAAGAGAAAGAAAGGAGAAAGAAAGAAAGAAAGAGAAAAAGAAAGAGAAAAAAGAGAAAGAGAAAGAAAGAGAGAAAAAGAGAAAGAGAAAAAAGAGAGAAAAAGAAAAAGAGAAAAAAAGAGAAAGAGAGAAAATGAGAAAAAGAAAGAGAAAAAGAGAGAAAGAGAGAAAAAGAGAAAGAGAAAGAAAGAGAAAAAGAGAGAAAAAGGAGAAAGAAAGAAAGATAGAAATAAAGAGAAAAAGAGAAAGAAAGAGAAAGAGAAAAAAGAAAAAGAGAAAAAGAGAAAGAGAGAAAGAGAGAAAAAGAGAAAGAAAAATAGAGAAAAAGTGAAAGAAAGAGAAAGAAAGAGAGAAAGAAAGAGTGAAAGAAAGAGAAAAAGAGAGAATGAAAGAGAAAAAGAGAAAGAAAAAGAGAAAAAAGGAGAAAAAGAAAAAAGAGAAAGAAAGAGAAAAAGAGAAAAAGAAAGAGAAAAAGAAAGAGAAAAAGAGAAAGAAAGAAATAGAGAAAGAGAGAAAGAAAGAGAGAAAAAGGAGAAAGAAAGAAAGAAAGAAAGAGGGAAAAAGGAGAAGGAAAGAGAAAAAGAGAAAGAAAGAAAGAGAAACTAATGGCTAAATTTAGAGTTTTGTCGGTAAAGACCCGCGTAGCTAACGCCGGCTTTTTTCTGGCCGCACCATAAAAATAACTCTGGTATTGAGAGTTCACAGAATGGCTGCGTTAGGCTCCAAAAAAGGAGCGTAGAGCATTTTTAACGCAACTTCAACTCTCAATACCAGAGTTGCTTACGGACGCGGCCAGCCTCAAAAACGTGCTCATGCACGATTCCCCCATAGGAAACAATGGGGCTGTTTGAGCTGAAAAAAAACCTAACACCTGCAAAAAAGCCGCGTTCAGCTCTTAACGCAGCCCCATTGTTTGCTATGCGTAAACACTTCCTACGTCTGCAACTAACACCCTAACATGTACCCCGAGTCTAAACACCCCTAACCTTACACTTATTAACCCCTATTCTGCCACCCCCGCTATCGCTGACCCCTGCATATTTTTTTTAACCCCTAATCTGCCGCTCCATAAACCGCCGCTACTTACATTATCCCTATGTAACCCTAATCTGCTGCCCCTAACACCGCCGACCCCTATATTATATTTATTAACCCCTAATCTGCCCCCCACAACGTCGCCTTCACCTGCCTACACTTATTAACCCCTAATCTGCCGACCGGACCTGAGCACTACTATAATAAAGTTATTAACCCCTAATCCGCCTCACTAACCCTATAATAAATAGTATTAACCCCTAATCTGCCCTCCCTAACATCGCCGACACCTAACTTCAAACATTAACCCCTAATCTGCCGACCGGAGCTCACCGCTATTCTAATAAATGTATTAACCCCTAAAGCTAAGTCTAACACTAACACTAACACCCCCCTAAATTAAAGGGTCGGCAGATTAGGGGTTAATGTTTGAAGTTAGGTGTCGGCAATGTTAGGGAGGGCAGATTAGGGGTTAATACTATTTATTATAGGGTTAGTGATGCGGATTAGGGGTTAATAACTTTATTATAGTAGCGGTGCAGTCCGGTTGGCAGATTAGGGTTTAATAAGTGTAGGCAGGTGGAGGCGACGTTGTGGGGGGCAGATTAGGGGTTAATAAATATAATACAGGGGTCGGCGGTGTTAGGGGCAGCAGATTAGGGGTACATAAGTATAACGTAGGTGGCAGTCGGCAGATTAGGGGTTAAAAAAGTTTAATCGAGTGGCGGCGATGTGGGGGGACCTCAGTTTAGGGGTACATAGGTAGTTTATGGGTGTTAGTGTTTTTTAGAGTACAGTAGTTAAGAGCTTTATGAACCGGCGTTAGCCCAGAAAGCTCTTAACTACTGACTTTTTTCTGCAGCTGGAGTTTTGTCGTTAGATTTCTAACGCTCACTTCAGACACGACTCTAAATACTGGAGTTAGAAAGATCCCATTGAAAAGATAGGATACGCAATTTATGTAAGGGGATCTGCGGTATGGAAAAGTCGCGGCTGCAAAGTGAGCGTTAGACCCTTTTTTGAGTGACTCCAAATACCGGAGTTAGCCTAAAACCAGCGTTAGGAGCCTCTAACGCTGGTTTTCACGGCTAACGCCAAACTCCAAATCTAGGCCATAGAGAGAAAAAGAGAAAGATAGAAAAAGAGAAAGAAAGAGACAGAGAAAGAAAGACAGAAAAAGAGAAAGAAAGAGGGAAAAAGAGAAAGAAAGGGAGAGAGAGAAAAAGAGAAAGAGAGGAAAAGAGAAAGAAAGAGAGAAAAAGGAAAGAAAGAGAGAAAAAAAGAAAGATTGAACAAGAGAAAGAAAGAGAGAGAAAGAAAGAAAGAAAGAAAGAAAGAAAGAGAGAAAAAGAGAAAGCAAGATAGAGAGAAAGAAAGAGATAGAGAAAGTGAAAAAGAAGAAAAAGAGAAAGAGAGAAAAAGAGAAAGAGAGAAAAAGAGAGAAAGAGAGAGACAGAAAGAAAGAGAGGAAAAGAGAAAGAGAGGAAAAGAGAAAGAGAGGAAAAGAGAAAGAGATGAAAAAAGAAAGAGAGAAACGAGAAAGAAAGAATGAAAAAGAGAAAGAAAGAAAGAGAAAGAGAGAAAAAGAGGTAGAAAGAAAAAAAGAGAAAGAGAGAAAAAAAGAGAAAGAAAGAGAGAAAAAGAAAGAGAAAAAAGAGAAAGAGAAAGAAAGAGAAAGAGAGAAAAATAAAATTAGAGAAAGAGAGAAAAAGAGAAAGAAATAGAGAATAAAAGAGAAAAAGAAAGAGAAGAAAGATAGAAAGAGAGAGAAAAAAGAGAAAAAAAAGAGAAAGAGAAAAAGCGAAAGAGAAAAAAAGAGAAAGAAAGATAGAAAGAAAGAGAGAAAGAAAGAGAAAAAGGGAGAAAGAAAGAGAAATGAGAGAAAGAAAGAGAGAAAGAAAGAAATAGAAAAAGAGAAAAAGAAAGAGAAAAAGAAAGAGATATAGAGAAAAAGAAAAAGAAAGAGAAGAGAGAGAAAGAGAGAAAATGAAAAAAAAAATAGAGAAAGAAAGAGAAAAATTTAGAGAAAAAAAGAGAAAAAAGAGAAAGAAAGAGAGAAAGAGAAAAAAGAGAAAGAAAGCGAGAAAAAGAGAAAGAAAGAGAAAAAAGAGAAAGAGAAAAAGAGAAAGAAAGAGAAATAGACAAAAAGAGAAAAAAGAAAGAGAAAGAAAGAACGAGAGAAAGAAAGAGAAAAAGAAAGAGAAAAAGAGAGAGATATAAAAAGAGAGAAAGGAAGAAAAAGAGAAAGAGAGAAAAGAGAAAAATAAAGATAAAAAGAGAGAAAGAGAAAGAGAAAGAAAGTGAGAAAAAGAGAAAGAAAGAGAGAAAAAGAGAAAGAAAGAGAGAGAGAAAGAGAGAAAGAGAGGAAAAGAGAAAGAAAGAGAGAAAAAGAGAAAGAAAGAGAGCGAAAGAGAAAGATAGAAAAAGAGAAAGAGAGAAAGAAAGAAAGAGAGAAAAAGCGAAAGAGAGAGAGAGAAAGAAAGAAAGAAAGAAAGAAAAAGAGAAAGAAAGAGAGGAAAAGAGAAAGAGAGAGAGAGAGAGAGAAAGAGAGAAAAAGAGAAAGAAAGAAAGAAAGAAAGAGAGAAAAATAGAAAGAGAGAAAAAGAGAAATAAAGAAAGAGAGAGAAAGAGAAAAAGAAAGAGAAAGAAAGAGGAAAAAAAGAGAAAGAGAGAAAAAGAGAAAGAGAGGAAAAGAGAAAGAGAGAAAAACATAATTTATGTAAGGATTTACCTGATAAATTAATTTCTTTCATATTGGCAAGAGTCCATGTGCTAGTATTGTATGGGATATATACAATCCTACCAGGAGGGGCAAAGTTTCCCAAACCTCAAAATGCCTATAAATACACCCCTCACCATACCCACAATTCAGTTTAACGAATAGCCAAGAAGTGGGGTGATAAAGAAAGGAGTAAAAAGCATTAACAAAGAAATTGGAATAATTGTGCTTTATACAAAAAAATAACCACCATAAAAAGGGTGGGCCTCATGGACTCTTGCCAATATGAAAGAAATTAATTTATCAGGTAAATTCTTACATAAATTATGTTTTCTTTCATGTAATTGGCAAGAGTCCATGAGCTAGTGACATATGGGATATCAATACCCAAGATGTGGAATTCCACACAAGAGTCACTAGAGAGGGAGGGATAGAAAAAGACAACCAATTCCACTGAAAAAAATTAATCCACAACCCAAATCATAAATTTTAATCTTATAATGGAAAAGAAAAAAAATTGAAAATATAAGTAGAAGAATCAAACTGAAACAGCTGCCTGAAGAACTTTTCTACCAAAATCTGCTTCTGAAGAAGAAAAAACATCAAAATGGTAGAATTTAGTAAATGTATGCAAAGAATATCAAGTTGCTGCTTTGCAAATCTGATCAACTGAAGCTTCATTCTTAAAAGCCCAGGAAGTGGACACTGACCTAGTCGAATGAGCTGTAATCCTCTGAGGCAGGGATTCACCCGACTCCAAATAAGCGTGATGAATCAAAAGCTTTAACCACGATGCCAAAGAAATGGCAGAAGCCTTCTGACCTTTCCTAGAACCAGAAAAGATAACAAATAGACTAGAAGTCTTCCTGAAAACTTTAGTAGCTTCAACATAATATTTCAAAGCTCTCACCACATCCAAAGAATGTAAAGATCTTTCTAAAGAATTCTTAGGACGAGGACACAAAGAAGGGACAACAATTTCTCTACTTATGTTGTTGGAATTCACAATTTTAGGCAAGAATTTAAATGAAGTCCACAAAACTGTCATATCCTGATGAAAAATCAGAAAAGGAGACTGACAAGAAAGAGCAGATAATTCAGAAACTCTTCTAGCAGAAGAGATGGCCAAAAGAAACAACACTTTCCAAGAAAGCAATTTAATGTCCAAAGAATGCATAGGCTCAAACGGAGGAGCCTGTAAAGCCTTCAAAACCAAATTAAGACTCCAAGGAGGAGAGATTGATCTAATGACAGGCTTAATATGAACTAAAGCCTGTACAAAACAATGAATATCAGGGAGTTTAGCAATTTTTCTGTGGAGTAAAACAGAAAGAGCAGAGATTTGTTCTTTCAAGGAACTTGCAGACAAACCTTTATCCAAACCATCCTGAAGAAACTGTAAAATTCTAGGAATTCTAAAAGAATGTCAAGAGAATTTATGAGAACACCATGAAATGTAAGTCTTCCAAACTCTATAATAATCTTTCTGGAAACAGATTTTCGAGCCTGCAACATAGTATTAATCACTGAGTCAGAGAAACCTCTATGACTAAGCACTAAGTGTTCAATTCAATTTCCACACCTTCACATTTAATGATTTGAGATCCTGATAGAAAAATGGACCGTGAGATAGAAGGTCTGGCCTTAACGGAAGTGGCCAAGGTTGGCAACTGGACATTCGAACAAGATCCGAATACCAAAACCTGTGAGCCCATGCTGGAACCACCAGCAGCACAAATGATTGCTCCATGATGATCTTGAAAATCACTCTTGGGGGGGGCGGGGCGAGCAGCCGACCAAGATGGCTGCAACACATTGAAGCTCTGTGAAAGAGCTGGATATGAGAGAGACTAAGGACTGTTAAAATTGTGACAGATGGATGCAGGGCAGCTGACTTAAGCCCGGAGCACTAGTGGAGCATTTCCATATGCCTGTTTACAGTCTGCCTTAACCTTGAGCACAATTCTGAGGCCACACAAAGGAACTCTGAACTCCCGGTAACTGCGCCACGCAAGCCGCGTGTAAAGGATAGGACAACTTTTGATTTCGGCAAGTTACATGCTTAACGCTAAAGGAAGGAGACAGAAGGTGAATAACATAGCAGTGCAAGCAGAAGAGGCACAGTGGCTTGCCTCCACGCAGTATCCCTTGCCGTTTTGAGGCCCAGCTACTTCCAGGACTGTACAAACTGAGGCGGTTGCCGACATATTGTGGCAGAATCACAGGGGCTTATGCGAGTACACCGTAGATTAATACAAGCAGTTTACTTGTACACACTCTCCCTAACTTAGCCCCAATTGGGAAACGCTATGGCTGACATAAACCCCAGCACAGGCAAGACACAATAAATATCTACGCCCTCCACAGCACCCCAGCTGCCTATACTCAGGCCTCTCTCCATCTGCATTGGTTTAAAACACACAGCAAAATCGCTGAATCTCATCTAGAACCGGGGGAAACAGAACTTTTGTCATAGTTAAACGCTCATATAACAAATATTACCAGCAGATTCCAAGCAGGATACATACTCCCCCTTCCTTTCCCACTACTCCGTGTGGTAGTGGGTCATATCCATTCTAGTTTTACTGTTATCGCTCTGTGAGAGCAAAAGGCCCTGGGGAGTGTTGTATACAACATATCTGCAGCTATTTTTCATGCACTGGAAAGCCTTCCTAACCTCTAAATATGTCACAAAGGAAGTTAACAAGAAACGAGAAGTCACTGAAAATATCCCCAGTGAATCAAGGGGCTGTAAACTTTTTTAAACACGCTGGGAAAAATAAGCCTAGCACGGACTCTGATTTCACCCAAGTCTCACAAGATGATAGCTCATGTGTGTGAGGATTGTCCGAGTTGTATGCTGTCCCTTTAAGGATTTTACTTCCTCTTACTATTTAAGGACCCACCTCCTATTTACCTATGCTGGCGAATTGAGTGTTGTAGCCTAATCTGCTACGGATTCTTATCCCTGCTAGCTCTGAGGAATTACTTTCCTACATTTCCAGTTGCCTGTTTTCACCTTCTGAAGTTTTCAGTTACTACTCTGAAGTTACAGCCGTTTCTCTCCTTGCATCCTGAGAGATCGTGTGCTCCTCTCTGACGTCATCAGCTACGGACGTGCAGAGCAACCTGAACAGCCTTCTCACTCCCGGCTTCTCCGGTTGCAGTGTGAGCTATTTGACTCCGGTACCAGCTTGAGCACATCTCTTCTGATAACGGTAACACACTTGTTTTTGCCAAGTTGATTTTAGTAAAGTTATTCTTAGTTAATCTTACTGTTTCGCTTTGGCATAGATTAAGTCAATGTGGTAACTGAGGAAATCTCGTTATCGTTATCACAGTGACACACTACCTCTATTTTGATTACAAAGGTGTTTTTGCTAAACCTATACAGTAGAATTAAGAACTGACCTAATATTTCCTAAGTAAGACATATAAATAAGTAGTACTTTACATAATTCACTAGCCAAAAAAAAAAAAGAAAGTGAGGAATAGTTATATATATATTTCCTATTTAATTTCTGCATTTGTGAAATTGACGTACTACTTAGAGGTTGACATGGATAAAGATACTATGGCAAATCGTATCCAGGCTCTATCTGATAGAATGGATTACATTAGCAACTCCTTTCAAGAACTACAGGTTGAGAACCAGGCACTTAAAGCCTGTCTTAGAGAAGTTCTCTCAGTAAAACCTAGTCAAACAGAGACACACCCAGAACCCTCGGTTTCACCCCCTGAAAAGTTCACTGGGACTCGTTCTCAATTCAGAGAATTCAAAAATTCCTGCTTGTTATTATTTGAGCTCAAACCCAGAACTTATCCCTCTGAGAGGGTTAGAGTACTGACTGTCATCTCGTACCTCAGGGGTGAACCGAGAGCCTGGGCGGATTCGTATTATGAGAGGCAGGATTCTATATTGGGATCATTAGATGGGTTTTTTGCTGAAATGTCTATTCTCTATGATGACCCATTCAAACAGATTTCTGCAGAGAACACTTTGAAATCCCTTAAACAATCAAAGAATCCTGTAGAAGTATATATTACCCAGTTTAAAATCTCTGCCACTGACTCTCTGTGGAACGAAGTATCCTTAAAGAATCAGTTCCAAATTGGTCTCTCAGAAGAGATTAAGGACGAGCTTTCTCGCATTGGAATTCCAGAAACCCTTGAGGAACTTTTCTCACTTGCTATTAGTATTGACCGACGCCTCAGGGAGAGGCGTTCAGAGAAAGCAAGCTCCTCCAAAAGGTATATTCCTTCCCCAAGTTACACCACAAAGGATTATGCCCAACCCATGGAAATAGGGTTTGTGAAAGGGCCGCTACCACCTCAGGAAAAATTGAGGAGAAAAGCTCAAAATTTGTGCATGTATTGTGCAGCTACAAATCATGAGGTTAAGGACTGTCCAGTCCTCTCTAAACAAAAATCATGTAAGTTATCTAACTTCCATTTAAGTTCTGCGAGTGGTACACTGTCATCCAGGTTTATAACCATACCCATTGTTTTGCAGTGGGACAACAACAGGATCACGACTGAAGCTATTGTTGACACGGGTTCCTGTGGGAATTTTGTTGATATGAAATTTGCAAAATGTAATAAAATTCCATTGTTGTGTAAGCAGAACCCTGTCTCAGTAAAGGTCATTGATGGTAGGTCATTGTCCACAGGTCCAGTCACCCATCAGACATTACCACTACATCTTTCCATAAAGACTTACATTTCTGGGGAGTTAACCTTAGATGTCATACATTCCCCTATGTATAATGTCATACTTGGAATTCATTGGTTACGCCAACATAAACCTCTAATTGACTGGTATAATCTTAGTCTCTCTTTTCCTATAACCACACCTCCCGTAACAGAACATAGTACACCTACAGTACTAAACATCACAGAATCAGTTATTCCCACACATTATCTTGATTTCAGTGACGTTTTTGATAAAAAGGATGCTGAAACTTTGCCACCTCATAGGGCATATGATTGCCCGATTGATCTCCTTCCTGGGGTTTCCATCCCTTTCGGGCATATCTATCCATTATCTAAGCCCGAACTGGAACACCTTAAGACTTATATTGATGAGAACCTCAAGAAGGGGTTCATAAGACCTAGCACCTCGCCAGCTGGGGCTGGCATGTTCTTTGTTACTAATAAGGATGGGTCTTTAAGGCCTATTATTGATTACAGAGAGCTGAACAGACGCACTAGAAAAAATAGGTACCCACTCCCACTTATACCCGAGCTGATAGAGAGATTGAGGGGTGCCTCGGTTTTCACAAAATTGGATCTCCGAGGTGCCTATAATCTCATCAGAATGAGAGCTGGAGACGAATGGCTTACAGCATTCAGGACCAGATATGGCTTGTTTGAGTATACTGTAATGCCATTCGGATTGTGTAACGCTCCAGCTACATTTCAATGTTTAATTAATGACATTTTCAGGGACATACTAGATGTTTACGTGGTTGTATATTTGGATGACATCCTGATCTACTCTGCAGACCTTAACCAACACAGATTACATGTAAGGAATGTCCTATCCAGATTAAGAGAACACCGGCTTTATGCCAAACTAGAAAAATGTATCTTTGACACTGATGATATAGCTTTTCTAGGGTACCATATTACTCCGTTAGGGATTAGTATGCAAGAAGATAAGGTACAGGCCATACAGACTTGGCCTATCCCTACCTCAAAGAAAGAAGTCCAACGCTTCCTAGGCTTCTCTAACTTCTATAGGAAGTTTATTCCAGGATTTGCTAAAACAACCAAACCACTAACAGATCTCACAAGACTCAACTCAGAGTTCAAGTGGACTAATCAGACGCAGACAGTGTTTGATCTGCTAAAACGAAAATTCTCATCAGCTCCCATCTTACAGTTCCCAGATTTAGACAAACAATTTATTCTCGAAGTTGACGCATCCGAATATGCGATTGGGGCCATCTTGTCACAGAGGAAGTCCTACAAGGAACCCTTACACCCTGTGGCATTCTTCTCAAGACTTATGCTCCCTGCAGAACTCAATTATCCGGTTGGGGAAAAGGAGCTCCTGGCCATCAAGAGCTCTTTTGATCATTGGCGTCATCTGCTAGAAGGCGCACATCATCCCATAGTAATCTATACCGACCATAAAAACCTCCAGTACTTACAGTCCAACAGGACATTATCTTCGAGGCAATTGCGTTGGAGCCTCTATTTCTCCAGATTTCGTTACATTATCACCTATCGACCAGGTACAAAAAATGGTAAGGCTGACGCCTTATCTAGAAGGGACCAAAGAATCTCCCCTACCCAGATTCCTTCTACTGTGATACCAAAACATTGCATTGTTGGTATGCTAACAGACTTGATTCCTTACCTACAGGAGGCACAACGGACCGATAACACGAAACCTCTGAGTAATTTACAATTGGACTCAGACCAATTATACCGATACCAGGATAGGTTCTATGTGCCCCCCTCTCTCAGACCATCTGTACTTAACATGGTTCATAACTCACCTTTAGCTGGACATATGGGCCTCACGAAATCTCAAGATCTCCTACAGAGATCCTTTTGGTGGCCTACTATGATAAAAGATTTAAAACTCTATATCTCACAGTGTGACATCTGTGCCACAACAAAACATTCTAGACAACTTCCCACTGGGTTACTCCATCCAATACCAGTTCCACATGCACCATGGGAGACGGTTTCATTGGACTTTATCGTTGAACTCCCTTTATCAATGTCATACACTACTATTTTGGTTGTAACTGATTTATTTTCAAAAATGGCACATTTTGTCCCACTCTCTGCTTTACCTTCGGCGGAAAAGACAAGTAACATCTTTATTAAGGAAATTATTCGATTACATGGCATCCCCAAGGTTTTGATAAGTGATCGAGGAACACAGTTCACCTCCAGGTTCTGGAGAAACCTATGTAAGGCATTACATATAGATCAACGTCTCAGTACCTCCTATCACCCCCAAACTAACGGGCAAACGGAGCATGTGAACCAGTGCCTGGAACAGTACCTGAGATGCTACTGTTCTCATCAGCAAGAGACATGGGCATCTTACTTACCTCTAGCTGAGATTGCTTACAATAATAGCAAAAGTTCATCAACTGGATACAGTCCCTTCTTCATCAACTATGGCTACCACCCTCGTTTTGATCTTTTCCCACGTATTGAAACACCTTGTCCACGGGTCAATGATCTGGTGAACGACATGTCCCAGGTTTTCACGTCTGTACGGGAAAACATCCATCAAGCCCAATCTACTCAACAAAGTCACTACAACCTTCGCCATAGAAAGGCCCCTGAGTACTCCGTGGGTCAACTGGTCTGGCTCTAAACTAAGAATTTGAAGCTCCCTTATCCTAGTCGAAAGTTAGGTCCATTATTCATTGGACCTTACCCTATCCTTCGTTTGGTTAATCCTGTTACTGTTACTCTCGATCTTCCTTCTAACATCCGGATTCACCCTACATTCCATATCTCCTTGGTCAAGCCTTGTACCTCGCCTCCGTCTGGCTCTACATCTCTACCTACTCCTGGAGTTGATGTTCCTGATTTTGACTACGAAGTTCAGACCATCCTTGATTCCCGTTACCGTCATGGACAGTTGTTTTATTTGGTTCATTGGAAGGGTTACGGACATGACGAGGATTCCTGGGAGCCGGCCTCTAATGTATCAGCACCTAGGCTGGTTTCCATATTTCATAGGAGGTTTCCGGATAGACCACGGCCTTGAACCTCGCTGTGGTTCCTTTTTTGGGGGGCCTATGTGAGGATTGTCCGAGTTGTATGCTGTCCCTTTAAGGATTTTACTTCCTCTTACTATTTAAGGACCCACCTCCTATTTACCTATGCTGGCGAATTGAGTGTTGTAGCCTAATCTGCTACGGATTCTTATCCCTGCTAGCTCTGAGGAATTACTTTCCTACATTTCCAGTTGCCTGTTTTCACCTTCTGAAGTTTTCAGTTACTACTCTGAAGTTACAGCCGTTTCTCTCCTTGCATTCTGAGAGATCGTGTGCTCCTCTCTGACGTCATCAGCTACGGACGTGCAGAGCAACCTGAACAGCCTTCTCACTCCCGGCTTCTCCGGTTGCAGTGTGAGCTATTTGACTCCGGTACCAGCTTGAGCACATCTCTTCTGATAACGGTAACACACTTGTTTTTGCCAAGTTGATTTTAGTAAAGTTATTCTTAGTTAATCTTACTGTTTCGCTTTGGCATAGATTAAGTCAATGTGGTAACTGAGGAAATCTCGTTATCGTTATCACAGTGACACACAACCTCTATTTTGATTACAAAGGTGTTTTTGCTAAACCTATACCGTAGAATTAAGAACTAACCTAATATTTCCTAAGTAAGACATATAAATAAGTAGTACTTTACAATGTGATGCGGCTGATACCATATCAGCAGCACCATTAGAAGCAGGCAAAGAAGACCCTATCACTTATGGCGCAATAGAGGCTCTTATTGAACAGGTCAAATCTTGCATTAAAGATGAGTGCGCAGACATCAAAAAAGACATTTCTGAGCTATGCCATAGGGTAGACTCTCTAGAAGAGCACGAGTATGTGATGTCACAAAAACTAGCAGGTCTAACAGCCAAAACTTCCCAACACCAGCAAAACCTAACAGCTCTAGAAGACAAGTTGGATGACTTGGAAAATCGCTCAAGAAGGAGCAATTTAAGGTTTAGGGGGATTCCCGAATCGGTTCTTAACAATGAGATACAAGACTACCTGCAGGCCTTCTTTATAGAGCGGGCGAAGAATAATTCTTCGGACCCCCAGGATATAATCCTGGACAGAGCCCACAGATCTTTACGACCTAAACCTGCCGATGGATCACCACCCAGGGATATCATTGTCCATTTCCAGTGCTTCAAGCATAGAGAGGAAATATATAATTATTCTAGGAAACAACAGGCGACTACGTTTCAAGGTCAACGAATACAAGTGTTCCAAGATCTATCGGCGCGGACCCTCCAGAAACGCAGGGAACTTTCAATGCTAACTTCTCACCTTCACATGCTGCGGATTCCATATCGATGGGGTTTTCCAACATCTTTGATAGCAGTTAAAAATGGCAAGAAAATTGAGTGCTCCTCTCCCTTGGACATTGAACACTTTTGTCAGTCTATGAATATTTCAGCACCAGAAACACAGGACATTCCGGCACAATCTTCATCTTTAACAAGACAAGACATTCCCAAGCCTCAAAGGCGACCATGGCTGAAAGTGTCGATGAAACAAAACAAGAGAAGACAAACCAACCAGATTAATGAAGATATTAACCCACCTTGACCAGGGACACGTAAATATATCACTTTCATTTATCATTTTACCTTGTACTGCTAACATACTAAGTTTAATTGTGGACATTATAATATGATTCCTAATCTGGACTGAAGGCCCATAGTTTGTTAATCCACACTGAACTGTTAAAGAGACTCATGGCCTCCGAGAGATGCACATTTTTGTTAAGATATATTATGACTATGCACTCTAGACTTGTTTTTGAATTGTTTTTATGTTTATGTTTAGCTCTTCATATATTTAATGAATATAAGTCAACTGTCCTGAAACCTAAACAAACTATATACCGTCCATAGACTTTAATTAATCTCTACTGGGTACTAATCAATTGATATGCAGGCCCGCTTCAAGTTGTGAGAGAATCCAGGTCTTCAATACTTACTTTTGATTGCTTAAATATTATGTGGTTATTGATGTTAAAATTATTGCTCTAATGTTATATGTTATGTGACCTCTACACTGTTCTAATTGTTGACTTGGTCTGCCCTTCTCAATTATCGTCCTACTCACCTTTGGTGAGTTGACGACAGTATGTTGTCACCTGGGGAATATCAGCCCACATTAGTTAATGTACTGGTTGAGCAGGCCAGACTTCAACTTCCTTCAAATTATCAAAAAATTTAAGGTATGCCTAGTTAGCAAAATTGTCCTGTATGCCAGCACTCTTCTTCATACTAAATGTTCTTTTCTCTCATTCTTTTCACGCACCTACCTCAAGGCTATAGAAGACCTCACACTAAAATTCTTATCACCTTATCACAACTTAGCAAAGCCACAGATTATCCTCCACTTAGAAGTACCTGCATCCACCTTTTTCTCCCTAAGTGCCTTCTACATCACAGTCAATTTGCTGTCAATCTTGTATCCAGCTCTCCTAACAGCCTCACATCTTATACTACTTTCAAATTTCTATCTTTAGATAACAAACATATTCTGTATTTCTCTAATTAATAGACCTATTCAGGAGCCTTTTCCCTCCTCTTACCCCTCCAACTCCCCTCAGCCTTAACCCCTTTCATTAGCCTCTCTGTGTTTTACTACTTAATTGTACCCTGACCAAACACCCACTTGCTACCGTGGAAATGACTTCCTCGCCACATGAAGGCACTATACAGATTGCAACACAGAATGTTAAAGGGTTCCTGTCAGCAGAAAAGCAGTCCATCACACTGCATGACTTTCACAAAAAAAATTGGACATTGTAATGCTCCAAGAGACCCATTTCAAGAAAACTCACAAACCAAAACTCCCCTCTAGATACTATGATCGGCATTATTTGAATTCAGGCCCTACTAAGCATAATGGAGTCTGTACATTATTTAGACGCAACACACCATTTGACCTATTGCAACAATTTAGTGATTCAGAAGGCAGGATCCTAATACTAGTAGGGCTCTACTATGGCAGACCCATTACCTTGGCGAATATTTATGCACCTATCAAGCCTACCCATAATTTCTTCCGCAAGGTTATTAATAAACTTGATATAGCCAAAGGCCCGATTGTAGTAGGTGGGGATTTTAATTTCCCATTAAACCCAGCACTTGACACATCGACAGGCAAGTCATACCTTAGAAACACCCAGATTAAGAGTAACGTTGAGTTGTTGCAATCACTTACACTGATGGACACGTGGAGAACAGCCCACCCTATCACTAGGGACTATACCTTTTTTTCCTTCCCACAACACACCTACTCAAGGTTGGACTATATACTATGTGATCAAGCATTCCTCACTAGTCTAGTAGATTCTAAAATCTCACACACATCATGGTCAGATCATAGCCTAGTCAAAACTACCCTCAGTTGGTCAACTAAACCCAGACACAGACTAGACTGGAGAATTAATGAACGGATACTTACAGATAACGACATTCTAGACCAATTGGCCAAATACACTGACGAATACTTTACCTTTAACAAATCTAGCGACACCACAGTTAGGAACAATTGGGAATCTTACAAGTGTTATATAAGAGGAATTATAATACAGCTCTCAGCAAAGCTGAATAAGCAAAGATCAACATTATATAATTCCTTAACCACCACCCTCTCAAATATAGAGTACTCTCACAAACAAAACCCACAATCCATTCAATTACTCAACGAGTTAAAAGAAGCCAGAGAAAACCTTAATAAATTCTTGATAGAAAATGCAAACTTAAGAGCTATGACCTCTAGAACCAAATTTTTTGCAGATTCTAATAAAGCTGGCCGCATGTTAGCCAGATCTATAAAAAAACAGAGGCTTAGCTCTTACACTCACTCCATCAAGCATCACTCGGGAGCAATTCATACCAAAAATGAAGATATAGCTAATGACTTCGCCTTATACTATTCCTCACTATATAACCTTAATACGGTAAATGACCAAGAGAAACACGCTAAAATGACAGCTTATCTAGATTCCATAGAGGTCCCCAAAATTCAAGAGGAGGACTTGAAAATATTAGACTCCCTGATAACGTCACAGGAGATAATAAATACCATCAAATCTCTCCCCTCTGGCAAGTCACCCGGCCCGGATGGTTTTACAACAACATTTTACCAACTACTTATAGGAAACACCTGCCCACATTTATTAGAGCTATTTCAATTTATCGACCAGGGACAATCTTACTCCCAACCTTTATTAGACGCTATGATTACGGTTTTACCCAAACCTGACAAGCCTAAAGATATAGTTAGTAACTACAGACCCATATCATTGCTAAATGTAGATATCAAAATCTACGCCAAAATATTAGCTAACCGTCTAAGTCCCATACTTCCAAAAATCATCCACCCGGACCAAGTCGGGTTTGTGGGGGGGCGAGAAGCAAAAGATAACACTACCAGAGTGCTTCACACACTATATACCTCACATAACAATAAAAACCCCTTAATTCTCCTTTCCACAGACGCCGAGAAGGCATTCGACAGGGTCGACTGGCGCTTCATGTGGTCGGCTCTGTCGAAGTTTGGTCTCTCGGACAAATTTATCAACAGAGTGCAGGCCCTTTACAACAATCCACTAGCCAAGGTCAAGGTGAACAACATGTTATCCCAACCTTTTCAGATTTCGAACGGCACTCGCCAGGGGTGCCCCCTTTCCCCCCTGCTATTTGCCATTACTGTAGAGATTTTAGCAATCAAGATAAGGGAAAATGAGAAGATAGTGGGTATAACGTTTGGGAATATAACACAAAAATGCCTCTTATTCGCAGACGACATTATCTTTTAGTTACAATCACCATCAATTTCCATACCGACGCTTTTACATGAACTAGAAGCATATAAACAATTTTCCAATTATTCAATAAACATGAATAAGTAGAGTATAGTGCATACTCACCTTGATAAAGTGGATGCGGAATACCTCACATGTAATACTCCTTTCCAGATATCAAATTATCTTAGATACCTGGGACTGACCATCCCAAAGAACCCCTGAGACCTATTCCATGAAAACTTTGTAAAACTTCAAACTAATATATTTAATTTATTACACAATTGGCATAAACAAGGTCACCTATCTTGGATGGGTAGAATTAATACAATAAAAATGATGGTGGTCCCCAAATATCTGTATTTATTCCAAGCACTGCCTATCTCAGTCCCGAAAAATTACTTGCTTACACAACAACGTATGTTGGAATCATTTATCTGGGCTTATAAAAAACCGAGAGTATCCCGTAACACTTTGTACCTAGATAAAGATGAAGGAGGGTTAAATATGCCAAACCTACTTCTGTAACATCAGGCGGTGCATCTTACACGAATAATAGCCTGGAACCACGGCTCACCATTTAAGCTGTGGGTCCAAATGGAAGCCACTCTTATTCAACAACAAACTATGAGAGACATTTGTTGGATACCCAGACCGCACAGAACCCCATAACAGCCGAAAATGAATGCATTAAAACGACATTAATGATTTGGGACAAACTCATTCAGTGACCTAATAAACTCTCTACCCCAGTCTCACCCATGACTCCTTTATTAAACAACACACTGTTCTTTGACCAACACCAATTTCAATATAGTTCTGACAACATACAGCACAAAACTTTACCCATATACATGCTGACTGATTCTTTACAAATAAAAGACAGGCTAACTCTAAGGGACGCACTAGGCCCTCCATTCCATAGCTGGTTCTCCTACCTTCAAATAAGACAAGCAATAGTGGAATGCACATATAAAAATGATTGTCTGCACATGCTTTATCCCTTTGAACAACTGTGTACAAATATAGACATTGGAAGGGTGCACCTATCTGTCTCATATAGAATTCTAAAAAACTCTAATCTTCACGAGCTTCCCACATTTACCCAGCTATGGGAGCGTGAACTTCAAATCCAACTCCCAAGAGAGGCTTGGAGGAGAGCCTTCCGCTTAACTCATACAGCTTCTATCTCTCTAACTATGGCAGAATCAAATTATAAAATTCTCTCACGGTGGTATTTGACCCCATATAGACTACACGAGATATTCCCGGGGGCAAACTCTAGTTGCTGGAGACGATGTGGCGAGGTAGGCACTCCATCCCACATATGGTGGTATTGTCCAGTGCTCTTACAATTTTGGTCTGAACTCGAAAGAAGCATTAATAGCACACTAAGCACACAACTAGTCCTCTCGGCTCCTATGATTCTACTTAACCATATCCCTAATGTGGGATGTTCATTTCGTAAAAAAATATTACAAATTCAGCTTACATGCGCCAAACGCATTATCCCTAGACTATGGAAACAGCAGCAACCACCCACACTTCAACAATGGGAAGCCGAGGTGGACTATGTCTTGTCTCTGGAAAAAAGACATTCATGTTTTGCAGGCAAAAACAATTTTATACTTAATGTTATCTTTCTTTGGGAACAAAGGTCGAGACAATAAATGACTACCGTATGACTCTAAACCTAATAATAAGCAATCAGACTTTACACAGAGAGGTTCCCTCCTTCCCTCCCTCCCGATCCTTTCCCTAGGACTCCTCTACATTTCTGTTTCTATTCCTAAATTTACACATCTTTACTATACACAACAAACTTACGGATTATTTAACGGTCAGTTGATGAGTAAACAGTTGACCTTATTTCCAATCATCTTTTTTTATAACAAATTCTCCCAGTGATGATAATTAAAGGGAAATAGCAACGCAAGTTGTTATTAGGTAGGCCATGTACACCCTTATGTCTATGTTATAAGAGAATTTGTATGTTTACATAAGTTGTTACTGAATATGTTAAAAATCTCAATAAAAATTATTTAAAGCAGAAAATAACTCTTGGAAGAAGAACTAGAGGCGGAAAAATATAAGCAGGTTAATAACTCTAAGGAAGTGTCAATGCATCCACTGTTTCTGCCTGAGGATCCCTGGACCTGGACAGGTACCTGGGAAGTTTCTTGTTTAGATGAGATGCCATCAGATCTATTTCTGGAAGCCCCACATCTGAATAATTTGAGAAAACACATCTGGTGAAGAGACCACTCTCCCGGAGGTAAAGTTTGACGACTGAAATAATCCACTTCCCAATTTTCTATACCTGGGATATGAACCACAGAAATTAGACAGGAGCTGGATTCTGCCCAAACAAGTATCCGAGATACTTCTTTTATAGCCTGAGGACTGTGAGTCCCACCCTGATGATTGACATACGCCACAGTTTTGACATTGTCTGTCTGAAAACAAATAAATGGCTCTCTCTTTAATAGGGGCCAAAACTCCAAAATATTGATTGGTAATCTCGCCTCTTGAGATTTCCAAACCCCTTGTGCTGTCAGAGATCCCCAGACAGCTCCCCAACCTGAAAGACTCGCATCTGTTGTTATCATGGTCCAGGTTGGACGAACAAAAGAGGCCCCTTGAACTATACGATAGTGATCTAACCACCAAGTCAGAGATAGTCGAACATTGGGATTTAAAGATATTAATTGTGATATCCTTGTATAATCCCTGCATACAAAGCTGAAGAGGTCTCATGTGAAAACGAGCAAAGGGGATTGCATCCGATGCTGCAGTTATGAGACCTAAAACCTCCATGCGCATAGCTACTGAAGGGAATGACTGAGAATGAAGGTTCCGACAGGCTGCAACCAACTTCAAACGTCTCTTGTCTGTTAGAGACAAAGTTATGGATACTGAATCTATCTGGAAACCTATAAAGGTTACCCTTGTCTGAGGAATCAAAGAACTTTTTGGTAAATTGATCCTCCAACCATGTTCTTAAAGAAACAACACTAGTTGATTTGTGTGAGATTCTGCAGAATGTAAAGACTGAGCTAGTACCAAGATATCATCCAAATAAGGAAACACCGCAATACCCCGCTCTCTACTTACAGAGAGTAGGGCACCGAGAACCTTTGAAAAGATCCTTGGAGCTGTCGATAGGCCAAAAGGAAGAGCAACAAATTGGTAATGCTTGTCTAGAAAAGAGAATCTCAGGAGCTGATAGTGATCTGGATGAATCGTAATATGAAGATATGCATCCTGTAAGTCTATTGTGGACATATAATGCCCTTGCTGAACAAAAGGCAGAATAGTCCTTATAGTCACCATTTTGAATGTTGGTAGTCTTATCAAACGATTCAAGACTTTTAGATCCAGAACTGGTCTGAATTAATTTTCTTTCTTTGGGACAATGAACAGATTTGAATAAAACCCCAGACCCTGTTCCTGAAAAGGAACCGGCATGATTACCCCAGATAATTCCAGATCTGAAACACACTTCAGCAAAGCCTGTGCTTTCACTGGGTTCACTGGAATGCATGAGAGAAAGAAACTTCTCACAGGCGGTCTTACTCTGAAACCTATTCTGTACCCCTGAGAGACAATGTTCTGAATCCAATGATTTTGGACTGAATTCATCCAAACATCTTTGAAAAAATTTAATCTGCCCCCTACCAGCTGAGCTGGAATGAGGGCTGTACCTTCATGCGGACTTGGGGGCTGGTTTAGATTTCTTAAATGACTTGGATTTATTCCAGATTGAGGAAGGCTTCCAATTGGAAACAGATTCCTTAGGGGAAGGATTAGGTTTCTGTTCCTTATTTTGTCGAAATGGAACGAAAACGGTTAGAAGCTTTAAATTTACCCTTAGATTTTTTATCCTGAGGCAAAAAAGCTCCCTTCCCCCCAGTGACAGTTGAAATTATAGAATCCAACTGAGAACCAAATAATTTATTACCTTGGAAAGAAAGAGATAGCAAAGTCGATTTAGAAGTCATATCAGCATTCCAAGATTTAAGCCATAAAGCTCTGCCATAAAGCTCTTCTAGCTAAAATAGCTAAAGGCATATATGTAACATCAATTCTGATGATATCAAAAATGGCATCCCAAATAAAATTATTAGCATGTTGAATTAATTTAACAATGCTATACACATTATGATCTGATACTTGTTGCGCTAAAGTTTCCAACCAAAAAGTTGAAGCAGCTGCAACATCAGCCAAAGAAATTGCAGGCCT
This sequence comes from Bombina bombina, assembly GCF_027579735.1. Lineage (NCBI taxonomy): Eukaryota > Metazoa > Chordata > Amphibia > Anura > Bombinatoridae > Bombina > Bombina bombina. Next base: position 1,318,489,272 of record NC_069499.1, read on the forward strand.
AAGAAGATAACCTGAACATAAATAAGCTGTCCTTAGAAAAGATTCAAGCTTCATATCTAAAGGATTTTTAAAAGAAGTACTATTTTCCGTAGGAATAGTAGTACGCTTGGCAAGAGTAGAGATGGCCCCATCAACTTTGGGGATCTTTCCCAAAACTCTAATCTATCAGTAGGCAAAGGATACAATTTTTTAAACCTTGAAGAAGGAGTAAAAGCAGTACCCAGTCTATTCCATTCCTTAGAAATCATATCTGAAATAACATCAGGAATTGGAAAAACCTCTGGAATAACTACATGAGGTTTGTAAACCGAATTTAAACATTTACTAGTTTTAGTATCAAGAGGACTAGTCTTCTCCATATCTAATGCAATCAACACTTCCTTTAATAAAGAACAAATATACTCCATTTTAAATAAATAAGAGGATTTGCCAGTGTCAATATCTGACGCAGGATCCCCTGATTCAGACAGATCCTCATCAGAGATAGATAAATCAGTATGTTGTCGGTCATTTGAAATTTCATCATCTCTATGAGATGTTTTAAAAGACCTCTTACATTTATTAGAAGGCGGAATTGCAGACAAAGCCTTCTGAATGGAATCAGAAACAAATTCTCTTAAATTTACAGGAATATCCTGAATATTAGATGTTGATGGACCAGCAACAGGTAATGAACTACTACTGATGGAAACATTATCGGCATGTAAATGTTTATCATGACAACTATTACAAACCACAGCTGGAGGAACAGTTACCACAAGTTTACAACAAATGCCCTTAGCTTTGGTAGAACCGACAACAGGCAGCAGAATTCCAGTAGCAGATTCTGAGACAGGATCAGATTGAGACATCTTGCAATATGCAAGAGAAAAAATAACATATAAAGCAAAATTATCAATTTCCTTATAAGACAGTTTCAGGAATGGGAAAAAATGCATAGGCCTCTGACATTGAAAAAAGATCAGAGGCAAAAGGAATGGGGGTTTAAATAATGAAAATATTTGGTGCCAAGTATGACGCTCAAGAAACAGAAAAAATATTTTTTGTGCCAAAAACGTCCGGAACTAAACACGAGCGTCATAGATGACGCAACCTCGTGAAACACTCGGTGCCAACTAAGAAGCAGGAAATTACGGATTTTCGTAAACAGATGTAATTTTTGCGCCAAAAAAGTCTTGCGCCAAGAATGACGCAATAAATTATAGCATTTTGCGCTCTCACAAGCCTAATACAGCCCGCACTTAGAAAAAAGTAAATCTGAAAACCCCAGGTAAGAATTTTTTTTTTTAAAATGCATTTCCCAGATATGAAACTGACAGTCTGTAAAAAGGAAATATACCGATAAACCTGAATCATGGCAAATATAAGTACAAACATATATGTAACTTTATATATAAAGTGCCAAACCATAGCTGAGAGTGTCTTAAGTAAATGAAACATACTTACCAAAAGACACCCATCCACATATAACAGATAGCCAAACCAGTAGTGAAACGAGAATCAGTAGAGGTAATGGTATATGAGTATATCGTCGATCTGAAAAGGGAGGTAGGAGATGAATCTCTACGACCGATAACAGAGAACCTATTAAATAGATCCCCATTAGGATGACCATTGCATTCAATAGGTAATACTCCCTTCACATCCCTCTGACATTCACTGCACTCTGAGAGGAATTGGGCTTCAAAAAAGCTGAGAATCGCATATTAACGTAGAAATCTTAGCACAAACATACTTTACCACCTCCATAGGAGGCAAATTTTGTAAAACTGAATTGTGGGTGTGGTGAGGGGTGTATTTATAGGCATTTTGAGGTTTCGGAAACTTTGCCCCTCCTGGTAGGATTGTATATCCCATACGTCACTAGCTCATGGACTCTTGCCAATTACATGAAAGAAAAGAGAAAGAGAGAAAAAGAGAAAAAAGAGAAAGAAAGATAGAGAGAAAAAAGAGAAAGAAAGAAAGAATGAAAGAGAGAAAGAGAAAAATAAAGAACGAGAAAGAGAAAGAAAGAGAGAAAAAGAGAAAAAATAGAGAAAGGGAGAATGAAAGAGAAAAAGAAAGAGAAAAAAAAGGGAAAGAGAAAGAGAGAATGAAAGAGAAAAAGAAAGAGAGAAAAAGAGAAAGAGAAAGAAAGAGAGAATGAAAGAAAAAGAAAGAGAAAAAAGAGAAAGAAAGAAAGAGAAAAAGAGAGAAAGAAAGAGAGAAAGAAAGAGAAAAAGAGAGAAAAAAAGAGATAAAGAAAGAGAAAAAGAAAGATAAAGAGAAAAAAAGAAAGAAAGAGAAAGAGAGAGAAAGTGAGAGAAAAAGAGAGAAAGAAAGAAAAAAGAGAAAAAAAGAGAAAAAAGAGAGAGAAAAAGAGAAAGAAAGAGAAATAGGGAAAAAGAGAAATAAAGGGGGGGGGGGGGGGCGGAACCAGCAACCAAGGCAAGAAGACGTGCATTTATGAGGCTCCTGATTTTATTTTGAATTTAATTAGCTTTCCTCCTGTGGATCAATAATCGGATACCGGGTTATCATCAAGAACCTCATCTGGCTATAGCAAACAAGGTGATTTTATTGCTGTATCAATATTTCTGAAGAAACAACAGGCTGCACATCGACTATGGGGAAAGGCATCTGCGCCATACTACAGACTCTACTTGCTGAATATGAGCGACAGATCCTCCACAGATTTGATGACCTATTGACAAAGATCGAAATGGCGCGCATAACAGGGAAACCTATCTTAGCTGAGAAGGAGGGAGAGGTAGATATCAGTCAGAAATCTGGAAATACACAGCTAAGTGTTGGGGACTCTTGCATGCTGCCGGATCTCCTTACAGTAGAGAAACTACCAGATGGAACTATCTGTGAAGTCCTGGTACTGCTAGCTTGTAATATGTTGAACCCTGTGAAATGTGCTTCTGGGCCTGGGGGGCTTCCCCCTGATGGCGACAACATGGTGGTTCATACCGAAAATTGTGACTGGAGGTGTTGGATGATCACTACCGCGGAGCCAAGTGCAAAAGGGAGAGTGACTGGCCTCCGTGACCGCGGCCCTGCTGATGTGAGCAAAGCGCTGTCGGCCTTGCACCGATATACCGCACTGGAAATCTGTATGATCCGGGGCCTTGTGAGAAGTGGTGCAAGCGTCCTAGCTAAGGAAATGATCTTACTCATGGTGGCGCTGAGGCAGGAGGATTTCTGGCTCGCTGAGGCTACCACAAAAACTGGAGTTAGGTGACAATCTTACTTGTTGAGTGTGCTTTTGCTTGTAAATCAGCTCCTGGACTTAAATTTTGCTAAAGGTATACCCAAAGAATCTACATTTATGATGATAACTATCTGAGATTGTGTGGATACTGGGATTGAACCCTCTGGATGTACCCTTTAGGTGCAGGAGACTTGTCACTAATGGTCCTTAGCACTTCATGCTAAGAGATGAAAAAAGCCAACCATATGCAATAAGTTACATCAGCACTCATACAGACTAAATACTGTGCAGCAAGATCCTGTTTTATTATGTGTAGATGACATGAGGACTTATTGGTAATAGTTATGAATGTTAAGATATTTTAGTATTTTTACTGCCTTTATATATCCCCTGCAGTATCCTCTTCCACATTACTAAGTGTTCCTTCCCTTTATAATATCCTTCACAGTAAGTATTTATCCACTTCTCAATTATATGCTGCTTCTACATATATATCCTAAAGTTTAAATGCAATCTTATTGTCTGGTGCGTGCATGGATATTGTGGAGTGATGTCTGAGTGTTTATTTACTGCATGTTGACTGTTGCACTAGCAGCCCACTTTTCAGATGTCTTCCCCTACATGCCATGCTGTATGTTTTTATAAGGAGCCTGAACACTTCACGTATGCTTTCTACCTACATTATAACAGGCCCTTCATAATCTTGAGTTCCTGGTATCAAATATTACATTATTGCCTGCTTGTCTTTTCTTTTATCTTCTTGTATGCATGCATTTGTACTGGCTAGGGTGAGATCTGAGTTAAGTATTATTGACTTTTATGTTTCACCTCTCCCATGCTGGGTACTGACAATTTAGGAATGTATAACAACCCATCTATATATTGCTTGTGAGTTAATCCGGTTAATTATAGTATATTAATAGATAGATAATAAGCCCAACATCCTTGGAGTTTCTATTGTGTGAAATTTGAGAACTCTTAATCCGCCCTTCCCCCCAATTTTTTTTTCTTTTTTGTGGGGTGTGGGACAATCAGTTTACCCACCATACTCCCTTTTGGCAGAGTTATGTAGTATCTGCCCTGTCCGTAGAGCCTCTGTTTTCTTTTGTCTCTGTGCGAGTGTAAAAAAGACTCTACGGATCTTTATACTGAAAGGTTTGTGTATATTTTGTATATTTTATTGCTTGTAGTATGCTCACCCAGTCAGGTCAGAAATGACTGTTAGTTCACGTATATTGTTAATACATGAGTTTGAATTTGCGATATGATGATTTGGGTTCAAGGATTACGGATGTGGTCAACGTGTCTGCCTTCAAGCATGTTTGAGAGTTCCTGTTGATGGACTGGTTGGTTTGGGTACAAAAAAGCAAGTAGATTTGTAACTGACCATATACTCACAGAGGACCGGTTTACTGCAAACACTTAATAGAGGTTTGAAAATCTGCACCATTCTACTTTCTTCAACTGATTAGTGGGTAGTGGTACAGTCACTCTAATTCCTGTGTTAAAGTATAGTCTCTAGGTAAACTTAGTGGTGGTTGTTAAAATAATTAATTCCATCTAGTGGGGTGTCCAGGGGCCTCAGAAGATATATATGATTATTAAAAAAAAAAATAGCTGTATACCCTTTTCTTGTGGACAAATGGCAACAAATAATAATTGCAAATTCAGATTCAGGAGCTAAACAGCTCTACTCACGTCCCTTTTGACGGTTGTCCTCCTCAGGTAGCAATTATCTTTCTTCCAGGTGATGCTGTTATACTCGATATTCCATCTCCAGGGGTAACTCCCACCCCTCTGTACTCCTCGGTCCTCCTGGATAATCCACACGGAAACCACACACTAGTCACCGGTCTACAAACTCCTCAGCTTGTAATTGTCAGCGTGACAAACAGATGCCTTCCTCCTAATACCCGTGCTCACACTAAATGGCCCAAGTTATACTATGCAAAAGAAAAAAAAGTGGAGCACCGGGTGTTCACGGAGGGTAAAATTAAATGATTTTATTGGTAAATGTACAAATAAGGGACCATAGACCCCAGGGTAAAATCAGACTACTGTGATGAAAGATAGAGAACGGCTATCATGTTTCGGCTCCCACGCCGTAATCTTAGCCCATTTTAAAACCGCGCTCTCTTCCCTTCTAAAATAAACTTTCATTGCCTCCCATTGGGTGCATTGTACACACCTTTCCATTTTTCCACCAATGGGAACAATGACAGCTCCGATTGCCATGATTCGTTATGTGAAACACACCCTCACATACATGGACCAATCCTAGCTGGCAGTGTTTGACAAATGCCGTTACACATTCACTTATCAATATACTCGCTACAAATCTTTATATACAGCCTTACAGGCAGCTATTATATTTGACACAGACCATTATATTTAGCACAGACTACTTGTATAAGCTTAGGCTAGATCAACTATTTTCGTGTCTGATCCGTGCCAACCTCGCTATGCACTGTTTCTTCTCCTCTTTTACAGTATTATATGTTCCCTGTCTATTTTCTAAGGTCACTCTCCCTGTCTGTTATGAAGGATACAGGTTAGCCCCAATCACCTACTTCATACAATCTGTTTTACGGTACTGATTACCTGACTTGCAAACAATCAAATTTCTATAGTGAATCCTCATTTTGTCCAGTCTGGGAGGTACTTTGCCTTTACTACTGCATTCACTCTTTTTACAGTTTGTTGTTCTATTTACTGGTTGACTTGAATGTGTAGATATTTACATGGTCCCTTTACTTTATTAAATAGATGCAGTACTATCTTCCCTACACGGCTGCAGGGCTATAAATACACAGATGCCTAATATTAACCTACCAAACAAGCGTTACTATACTGTATCTATACATTATTCCAATATCGTGCAATAAAGCACAACAAAATAGGAGGTATATTGTCCTCTTACTATTATTCCATATTCAATAGTAAATTAAATGTAGATGAGAGGGGAGTTTGGGTCCTTAGATAAATATGTTTAGTTTTTAGCTTCAATGTATTACTGGCCCTTATTCATAGTTTTGCCTCATGTTTGATATTAAGGTACCATTATCTACCTGTTATAATAACTAGGAATTATTGTTTGCTTATATCGGGATCTTAAATATATCTTGTAATACCTACTGTGTATTGCCTTGTCAGATCTTATATCCTATATATATACAATGGAGATTTCAGATGTCTACTGTATGTGTGATAGCCCTTGGTTGTGATCCCTAACAAAATTCCTACCAAAAATTAATCAAATCAAATTCAGAGTTGAGGCCTACTGGAACTCTGGACTTTAGTTTAAATATCCAGTAGGCCTCCCTCTCTTCCAATTTTCTAGTTCTATCCTCTCCCTTTTTCATAGGTGGAATCTTCTCTATGATGTTCCAGATGAAACTACTAACATCTTTGTTGTGGAATTGCGAAAAGTGATTTATTAACGGTGTAGTTAGTACTCCTGTCCTGATGTCCAACAAGTGCTCTCTAATCCTCACTCTAGCTTCTCTAGTACTAAGTCCTACGTACTGGACTGCACATTGATTGCAAGAAATGACATAAACAATATAGGTTGACCTGCAGTTCAGGCACGACTTGATGGGGTACCTTTCCCCTGTAGCCAAGCACTCAAAGCTGTCACCCATCTGAATCTTGGCACATGCTAAACACGCCTGATAGCTGCAACGACACATACCATTAAATTGCAACCAAGACGACATGCTGCTAGTTCCCTTGTTCAATCTAGTTGGGGCCACCATGTTCCCTACTGTCCTGCCTCTTTTATATGCAAACCTCACACCTTCCTTCACTGCCTTGACTAGCCTATCATCTGCTGTTAGCAGTGGTAGATGGTGCCTAATTATATTACAGATTTGTGGGTACTGTTGTGAGTACTCCGTGATAAAAACTACTTGGTTCTCTTTTGATCTCCCCTGTTCTTGTGGTTTTTTTCCCTGTAACAGCTTTTTTCTGTCCAATGCTCTCACCTTCCTACGTGCCTGCAGAATAGTGGACCTCTTGTAGCCTCTCTCCTCCAGTCTGCCAGCTAGATCATCAGCTTGCAACTCGTATTCTGCTTCCGAGCTGCAGTTTCGTTTTAGGCGAATAAACTGGCCCTTTGCCACGCCATTGAAAACCCTTTTCGGGTGGCTGCTGGTAGCGTGGAGGAGAGAGTTACCCGAAATCGGTTTACGGTAAACCGTAGTTTCTACCAGTTCATTGGGTGTACCCAGGAGTTTGAGGTCGAGGAAGTTAATTTCATTCTTGTTGGACTCTGCTGTAAAACTAATTCCAACTTCATTCCTATTGAGGAATTCCACAAATTGCTCCATTTCCATAGTGGACCCCCTCCATATAATGAGGAGGTCATCTATGAAGCGTCTGTACTACACAATGTCTTTTCTGTGGGGGTTGTTTTCTCCATAGATGTGGGAGAGCTCCCACCACCCCATGAACAGGTTGGCGTAGGAGGGGGCAAATTTGGCCCCCATCGCCGTCCCACGTCTCTGGAGAAAAAATTCCCCCCCAAACTCAAAGTAATTGTGTGTCAGGAGGAATCTCACGACTTCGATCACGTATTCCACAAACCTTTTATCCTCACCGAACTCCTCGGTGAGGAAATAACGAATGGCCTCCAGTCCCTTGTCGTGTGGTATAGTGGAGTATAGCGATCTCACATCAACTGTGAGCCATACAAAATCTTGCTGCCATGTCAGATCACCTAGCAAGTTCAAGACATGCTTAGTGTCCGAAATAAAGCTCCACAGTTTACCCACTAGGGGTTGCAAAATGCAATCCACCCATTCGGACAGGTGCTCAAGGAGTGACCCTATCCCGCTCACAATTAGCCTCCCCTGTACCCCACTAAGGGACTTATGGACCTTGGGGAGATGGTTGAATGTTGGTATAGTTGGATTAGTGACCATCAAATAATTCTTTGTATTTTCATCAATATAGCCCATGTCCATTCCGTCGTCTACAAGGGAGGCCAGTTGTTTCCTATACATTGTGGTTGGGTCACCTCTCAATTGAGCATAGTCCTCCAGGTTCCTGAGTTGCCTGTGTGCCTCACCTATAAAATCTTTCTTGTTGAGCACCACAATGGCACCTCCCTTGTCCGCAGCCCTTATAACCAAAGCCTCATTTTCTCGGAGGCTTTGGATGGCTGCTCTCTGGAGTTTGCTGATGTTGTGATTTCTGCCCCTTCTGGTAGTGTAATGTAATCTTGTTAAGTCCTCCTCAACCCTTTTCTGGAACTTCTCTAGTTGTGGTCCCCTGTTCTGCACTGGGTAAAAGCGTGACTTTGGCTTTAAGTGGGGTTTTCTAGGTGTTCCTTGCCCTTCATTATCAATTGGTTCCTGTAGGGACTCCAATACTCGTATGTCACAATACTCCTGAAAATCTAATGCTGTACTGGCAGTAGAAGCTTGAGTGGACTCTTGCCTCAAATCCATCATAATAGCATCATGTCTCTCATTCATAGTAATTTTATTAGTTATGTCAAAGTGCTTTTTCACAGTCAGTTTCCTTATAAGTCCATTAACATCTAGTAAAGTTCTGAAAAGATTGAAGTCACTTGTAGGTACAAAAGTTAGGCCAAGGCTTAACACCTCCAGTTCAACTCCCGTTAGTTCGTGATCCGATAAATTAATTACATTTCTTCCCGGTAGCTCCCTCTTCCCCTGCCTCTCCTGAGGGGGTAGCGATGTTGTTGTGGTTGGAAACCCTTCTTCTTCTCCTTCATTTGGAACTGGTAATTTTGGTTTTGGTTTCCCCCCCCCCCCCCTTCTGGTGTTTTTGGGGGAGCCGAAAAACCTGTTCCATCTGTGCTCTTTCGTTGTCATGATATGGACCTCTCTGCTCAACTTCCTCTCTGTAGTTTGAGGGTCTATAGTTGTCCTGTGTGGTGTTTTTTTTTTTTTTTATTAAATGTTTTTTATTAAGGCAAAAGAAAAAACAAAGATAACAATCAGGGATGAAAGGGTAACATCTCCATAGTAATAATACAGGTCAATAGTCTCATACAGTAATACAACATTAAGCAGAACGTTAGTTGAGGCAAGGTATCACCCTTTATCTATGCCTCTTTTTGTGATATTTAACCACTCTGGCGTCTTCAATGTATTAGAGATCCGCTCATGGGATCTGGTGGCAGGGGTCAATCTGAAGACATCAACAGAAATTCAGAGAGTCCTCATCATATGCTAGCTTGTTTTCTTGGCATGAATTCACAATGTCCCCTAACCAAACAGGTCCAATCAAGGGACCAGTGATTGCATTGAACCATTGCTACCATTGGGGACAAGATGATGAAGTCAATAACAAAAAAAACAGTTTCATAGTATATAAATTATAGGCAAACTTTGAGTGAAATATACATACATACAAATAAAGTACAAAACAATGATGTCAAAATTACTACTCTACCAGAATGGAGTGCGGAGGAGAAAATATTCGTCCCTACCGCACAAGAGTGATAGGGGGCGGAAGATAGTCCAGTATTAAATTACTTAAATATTGCTGGTTAGCATACTCAACGGTTATATATGTACTAATATTGTGGATAGGATTGTAAAGAGGTTTCAGGTACAACCAAATCCCACACGATGCACGGTAGACTATCCGCAGTGCGCATTAATAGTTATAGAGAAGTGTATATTTTGAACACAAGTTGATAGAGAGAATAACCAGATGCTAGAATATACTTATTGTCTGATGTAGGGCACCATAGTGGGGGTAATGTCTTCTACATTTACTATTAGGGACATAGGATTAAATATTAACAGTGTTTAGCAGGTGTGCACAAATCTAGATAACCAGGTAACAACATCTTGTAAAGCAATATATACTGGAAAAATGGCATTATTAATAGTTAGGCATAATACATCCTAGCCACCCAGCAAAGGGGTTGCAGCATAATAATCAGACACATGAACTAAAGTAATAAACATCTTATATACAGGGAAATAACCGTCAGGACCAGATCACAAATACAGGAAGCTATTAGTACAGGGGTCAGTTGGGAAAGCATAATGTACATCTCTTGGTTACAAATCAGCAGGAGGCAATCACTATTTCAAACCCCCTTTGCGCAGAGTATGCTAATATACTGTCTAGAGCACATATGAGATGGCGGTATTTAGAGTAAACAATTCACAGCTGACACACAGCATACATAAAGAAAACGGAAGGAATACACTGTACGCTGTACCACAAAATGTTCACTGAAAGTTTATATTATGAGTCCATTCATATATATCCACCCTTTATGATGCATGTGCAAAACAAAGCCCTCCCAATTATGAAGTAGCTGTCGCGATCATCTGCATCAGGGTGATGCAGAAAACAGTCCCACAGTGTCTCTCAGCGTCGACATTCTGGAACCCAGAGATCAGCGCCACTACCCCACACCTACCCTCTCGGCTATGACAGCCATGATTCTGAGGCATGCACCAATATAGTCCGTGCTGTACTGAGTGTGCACGGAGGCGACCCCTGCATATGAGGTATTAATGACTGGAGAGGTGTATTGCAAGTCTCTCGTCGCCCCCATACACACCCCAGGCACTTCCAGGCAGCAGTTCAGGGAGCCCGTCGTGTCTCCCCAGTTAACCAACCAGGTATCTCTCCAAGCATCTTCCTCCTCAGAGCCAACCCGCCGCCCGGCATCCCACGGCACACAGGGATTCACCGCCACCGCCGGGCTAGATCTCCGAGGGGACGGATCAGCGGGGGGCTGCGACTCGCATGGCTGTTCTCGCAGGTACATGGGCTCCCTTCTCCCCTCCTCATCTGTTGTCGGTAAATGAGTGGATGTGTGGGAAGAAGGTCCTGTAAGGATCGTATTTAGGGTCATTGTTGCGCCTGCTGCCTTTCTGTTCCTCACGTCATCTCTAACTTGGTTCACCACCTCAATGATGGTGTCTATTCTCTTGCAGAATGTCTTCTCATATTACGCTAAGTAGGTCTGAAACACATTATAGATCTCCCCCATGGTGAAGGGTCTATCGTAGTGTGCAGCTCAGAATCCACTTATCTGCCGCAGTAGATTCATAGATGCATGTTTCTTCCGTAGTAGGCCGCAGCCGCGGTCTTTCCTACTGCCTTACCGATGGTGCTCAGGAGGAGATTGCTGTGAACTACTATACAGTCTTGTGGGTGCTAATGCTGGTATCCCGGAACTCTCCTGGCCACTTAGTACTAGTTTTCAAGCCTTCATATTTAGTTTAAATAACATGTTTCTATCATTTTTTAGCAGAGCTCTGAACTTGTGCGACTGCTCTGCACTACAGTTGGCTCCGCCCCCCCTGTGTGGTGTTTTTGAGGATAGGAGGTAATCTCCTGGGTCCTTCTCTGGGTCTGACATATTGGTCAAATGTCTCCCTGGATTCTTGCATCTGAAGTGTCTGGCCAATCTGGTATTGCTCATCGCCCCCAGATCCTGATCCTTCCTCATAGGATTCTCCTTCACTTTCATTGAAGTTTACCCTCCTTCCTCTGTTCCTTCTATGTCTGTTTCCGCCCCTCTGTCGTTGCCTGTGGGGATATTCATTTTGTTCCTTTCTTACTGCAAATCTCTCCTTGCGGTTCCAGACGTATACTTTGCTTTGTTCATAGTCCAACTGGTCCCTCACATACTTTTTGTGTTTTATTTCAAGGAGTAGTTTCTTGGCCTGGGCCACAACCTCTTGTAGAGTCTTATCAAATTTGGTGAAGTTAGATTCTCTGCTACGCTTGTTAAGTTCTTCCTGAACTGTCTTAATTTTTTGGCTTAGATCTAATAAGGCCTTTTCTTTGAATTCAATTATCAGCAGGATGAGTTTTAATGAGCATTCAGTTAGATGCCCATTCCATAGATCAATAAAAGTCTGGTCATCTGTAATGAAAGTGGGGAACTTATTTAGCCTCAGACCCCTTGGTATGATACCCAATTCATGGTATTTCTTTAATGTTAGAATGTTTGAGTTTATCCTCTTTAACCAAGAAAAACCCCAACTCTTCAAACAGGGCTATGAGGCTATAGTCCCTTTTATCTGTAGAGAAGATCTTATTAGAATCCCAAATTCCTGTGTCTCTCTGTATGGCTGAGCGTAGTGAAAACGGAATTTCAGTTTAGTCAGATTCCCCTTCCATTTTTAAATGGATGCTATATTTCTGCAATCTGTGTATACAATGCTATTGAATATGGAATAATAGTAAGAGGACAATATACCTCCTATTTCGTTGTGCTTTATTGCACGATATTGGAATAATGTATAGATACAGTATAGTAACGCTTGTTTGGTAGGTTAATATTAGGCATCTTTGTATTTATAGCCCTGCAGCCGTGTAGGGAAGATAGTACTGCATCTATTTAATAAAGTAAAGGGACCATGTAAATATCTACACATTCAAGTCAACCAGTAAATAGAACAACAAACTGTAAAAAGAGTGAATGCAGTAGTAAAGGCAAAGTACCTCCCAGACTGGACAAAATGAGGATTCACTATAGAAATTTGATTGTTTGCAAGTCAGGTAATCAGTACCGTAAAACAGATTGTATGAAGTAGGTGATTGGGGCTAACCTGTATCCTTCATAACAGACAGGGAGAGTGACCCTAGAAAATAGACAGGGAACATATAATACTGTAAAAGAGGAGAAGAAACAGTGCATAGCGAGGTTGGCACGGATCAGACACGAAAATAGTTGATCTAGCCTAAGCTTATACAAGTAGTCTGTGCTAAATATAATGGTCTGTGTCAAATATAATAGCTGCCTGTAAGGCTGTATATAAAGATTTGTAGCGAGTATATTGATAAGTGAATGTGTAACGGCATTTGTCAAACACTGCCAGCTAGGATTGGTCCATGTATGTGAGGGTGTGTTTCACATAACGAATCATGGCGATCGGAGCTGTCAGTGTTCCCATTGGTGGAAAAACAGAAAGGTGTGTACAATGCACCCAATGGGAGGCAATGAAAGTTTATTTTAGAAGGGAAGAGAGCGCGGTTTTAAAATGGGCTAAGATTACGGCGTGGGAGCCGAAACATGTTAGCCGTTCTCTATCTTTCATCACAGTAGTCTGATTTTACCCTGGGGACTATGGTCCCTTATTTGTACATTTACCAATAAAATCATTTAATTTTACCCTCCGTGAAAACCCGGTGCTCCACTTTCTTTCTTTTGGTTGGTTTGGGTGGCTAGGTGGTAACTTATTGGGAATGAATATTATAGATGCCACACTCACACACTAGCTGCAAGTTTATGTCTGACCTATCAAGTTGCAACCTCTGGTTAAATTAATAACTGCTAGCAGTAGTATCTCTCATAGTGACTAGCATCTAGGTTGACATGATCATTTGCTTGCCCTCAACAGACCTTGGAGTCATATATCTTTGACCACCTTTAATGTCAAACTAGTTACTCAATCCTTCAGACCTGTGGCTTCTATTTTTAATCTGTCTGACTCTGGGCTTAAACATAATAACCCGAACAGTTATATTGCTATACATATTGGGACTCAGATTTCCCGGAAGTAAATCTTGCATTATTCATATAGCTGTCACAGTGGTGATTAATATTATATCTCATGTTGTTATGCTGATTGATGTGACCTCTTCAACATATGTTATGCTTACCTAAAAATTTACAATATCTATACATTGTTCAATTATGATTAGAGCAAGCTTGCAATCCTCATAATCTCTAATCAATGATGAGGACTCTCTGGAGTCACGAGTCATGTCTTCAGATAAGTCCCAGTCATCAGATCCCAGAAGTTGATCTCTATTTTGCAGAATACACTACTGTCCTTATTCGTTAAAATAAGAGGCATGGATGAGGAGTAATACTGTGCCTAGGTTAACACCTTATTTTATTGTTTATGACTATAGACTTGTTTTATTGCTCTTGGGATGTTACCCTTCATTCTGTGACTGTTGAGAAAAAGAGAAAGAGAAAGAAAGTGAGAAAGAGAGAAAAAGGCGAAAATAAGAAAGAAAGAGAAAAAGAGAAAGAAATAGAAAGAGAAAAAAGAAAAAGAGAGAAAAAGAGAATGAAAGAAAGAGAGAAAGAAAAATAAAGAAAAAGAGAAAGAAAGAGAGAGAAAGAAAGAGAAAAAGAAAGAAAAAGAGAGAAAGAAAGAGAAAAAAGAAAGAGAAAAAGAGAAAGAAAAAGAGAAAAAAGGAGAAAGAGAAAAAAGAGAAAGAACGAGAAAGAAAGAAAGAAAGAAAGAAAGAGAAAAAGAGAAAGAGAAAAAAGAAACAGAAGAACTAGACAACAGGAATTTCAGCTGTCTAACCATGTAAAGAATACATACAAAGAAAAAGAGAAAGAGAGGAAAAAAGCAAGAGAGAAAAAGAGAAAGAGAGAGAGAGAAGAGAAAGAAAGAAAGAAAGAAAGAAAGAAAGGAAAAGAGAAAGAAAGAGAGAGAAAGATAGAAAAAGAGAAAGAAAGAGAAAGAAAGAAAGAAAGAAAGAAAGAGAAAAAGAGAAAGAAAAAAAAGAAAAAGAGAGAAAAAGAAGAACTAGACAACAGGAATTTCTAACCATGTAAAGAATACATACAAAGCATCTATCGATAATTTGCAGAAATATATAAGCACCAAATCCGCATATGATGTATTTATTAAACAAAAGACCACATTAGAGGCCCAAAGACAAAAAGCTATATATGGCAGTTTTGCAGGCAGATCGGTGAAATTCTTGGCCAGACTAACTAGAGCTACCAATAGAAATAGGATAACAGCGATTAGAACAAATAATGAAAGATTTACTAATAATACGGATATCGCCAAAGTTTTCTATGATTTTTTTAATGTACTTTATAAAGCAGAGGAACAAGAAGTCGATAAAAAGAAAATCTTCTGGGATAAAATTAAGGTCCCTAAAATTTCAACTGAAATATTGTCAGAGATTAATGGCCCTATTATGAAAGAGGAGATTCTTGCTGCTATTGTGGCAGCTAAGACTAACAAGACAGCAGGTCCAAGATCTCTTCCTATTGAATTTTATAGGATTCTTCAACATCAGATAGCTCCATCGCTAGTGGAATTATTTAATTCCTATTTTATCAAGAATAACAAGTGTTCCCCTTATTTTGCAGCTGCTGTAATTTCCTTAATACCTAAAATAATAAAGACTTTGAACTCCCAGATTCATATAGACCTATTTCCGCATTTAGGTCAAATATATGGAAGATTATGACACTATTAGACTTCTTTTGGAATAAATTTAGAAGACCGAGACATAGAGATATGCTTAACAGTTGACTCGGAAAAGGCATTCAATCGCATCTTGTGGAAGCACCTATTCTTTTCATTAGACCAGTTTGGATTGACTGGTCATCTGCATGAGTTTATTCGTATAATATATTGTGCCCCAACTTTATCATTACTTATTAATGGTGAGATATTGCACTGTTTAGTAATACAGAGAGGCACTCATCAAGGCTGCCCCTATCACCACTGTTGTTCAACATTTCTTTGGAACCTCTGGCGATTTGGTTTTGCCAACAATTGGAGGGGATTCAGATAGGGGGTCAGAAACTGGTATTATTAATGTATGCAAATGATATACTGCTATGTTTGAGTAATATAAAGAAGAGTCTCCCTCTTGTTTTGGATATGATTGAAACTTTTGGTTTAATCTTGGGTTATAAAATTAATCTGTCAAAATCTGAACTTTTATGGTTGAACAAAAAAGATCAGGGTATCAAGCATCCTTTTAGTGAAACTTCCCTGATATCTTACTTAGGTATTAAGTTAAGTTTAAATCCGGACGAATGGTATAATTTGAATTTTACCAAATGTTTTTTACACTGTAGAGAAAAAATGGAAAACTGGGTAAAGCTCCCTATCTCTTTAACCGCAAGAGTTATGCTTATAAAAACCATTATCTTTCTGAAATTATGATATCTTATACAGAATGTTCCAATACCTATTCATAAAGCAGATATAAACAAGTATAATAAGGTATGTTCCAAATTCCTTTGGAAAGACGGAAATGCTCGTATTGCGGTGTCTCCACTTATGAACAGTAAAGAAGCAGCAGGCCTCACTCTCCCTAATATACAACTCTATAATTTGGCGGCACAGTTTAAGATTGCAGTGGATTGGTTAACAGAACAAGAACAAGTCACTGCAGTGGCCTGGGAAGCTTCAGTGATTGCACCTTTTTGCTTAGATGCTATTCTACATTGCCCAATTACTGCTATTCCCTCAACGTTTTTTTCACTGATTACCTTTAGATATATAATTACAGCATGGCAAGAATTCTGCATGGTAGTGGGTTCCTCTCCACATGTTTCTAACTACTTACCTATTACAGGTAACCCAATTTTCCCACCAGGGTTGACGGATGAAGTCTTTAGAAAATGGTCCACTAAGGGGATGATATATGTAAATCAAATGTTAGACTCAGATCTAATTCCTGTAACCTTTAGGGAATTAAGCAATCAATTTGGGTTTTCTCATAAAGACTTTTATGCCTACTTACAAGTAAGGCATTTTTTGTTTGAATTAAGGCAAAAATATGGGGCGGACTGGTCACTTCGAGAGTTACAAATGAGGATCAATATCTTTCAAAAGGGGTCATACTCCATTGCTCCATTTTACTCTCATCTCAATCAGGGGCCCTCTACAGAACAAATTGATTATATAATTGTAAAATAGAGTAGGATCTTTCCAGAGATAGATAGTCAAGACATAATGAATGCCTTTAAAATAACAGAGAAAAGCTGGGTTCTGACAATCTGGAGAGAATCACAGATTAAACTATCTTTAATGATGTACCTAACTCTGGCAAGACTATCTAGTTGGTATAAGACAAGGAACGTATGCTCCAGATATAGTTCACTATTGGCAGGCCTTTTACACTGTTTCTGGGCCTGCCCAAAGATTGGTCAGTTCTGGTCCTAAGTAAAGTATTGGATGAAGGTAACTCTTAAATTAGAATACAGCCGAAGGAAATATTCTTTTTAGTGAAACCACAGGCGGCTCTACCAAATCTCAAATTAATTAACTTGATTATACTGCTTGGCCATGGCTTAATATTGAGAACATGGAAAGCTAAAACAGCACCTAGTTTGAAAGAGCTTAAGAACGCATTAATCACACAATATATACATGAACAAGTTAATCTGCAAAGTCCAACTGATGCACGGTTAGCACTGTTTTTTAGAAATTGGAAAATGTTTATTTTATCCTTACCAGCTACGACCCAATCTATTTTAGTTAAACCATTTAAGAAAACTTCATATATCCAACTACAAGTTTTGGCTGGTCACTTGCCAAGTACATGGCTGGAGGACAGTGTAGAGCTGGGAGGGGAGTAGGGGGAGGAGAGGAGGAGGACGTTTTTGCCCTTTTTTTGTGTTTTTTGTTTTTTTTGTTTTATGTTTCTCTGCATGGGAGACTTTATTTGTCTTGAAAAATGTATTCCTTAGAGAAGAATATCAGAAATCAAATTTTAAAAAAGGAAAAAGGAATAAAAGGGAACCAATCTAGTTAGATTCCGGAATTATGTTTGTAACAGGAGAATATTGGTTGTTTGGTATGTTAGATAAAATTGCAACAGATGGTTAGGCAATAAGATGAAAATCTTGAATGAGCGATTAGAAAAAGAATTTAAGTTTCAATGCGTTTTGGAGATTTAAGTTTGTATTTGCAAGAAATGTATTTGCGTTTTTTTTTTTTTTTTTTTGGTGATGTAATAATTTGTGATATATCCCTGTTGTTGATTAATCTAAAAATAAAATTAAAAAAAAAAAAAAGAAAAAGATAATGAAAGAAAGAGAGAAAGAAAAATAGAGAAAAAGAGAAAGAAAGGGAGAGAAAGAGAAAAAGAAAGAAAAAGAGAGAAAGAAAGAGAAAAAGAGAAAGAAAAGAGAAAAAAGGAGAAAGAGAAAAAAAGAGAAAGAAAGAGAAAAAGAGAGAAAGAAAGGGAAAAAGAAAGAGAAAAAGAGAAAGAAAGGGAGAAAAAGAGAAAGAGAGGAAAAGAGAAAGAAAGAGAGAAAAAGAGAAAGAGAGAGAGAGTGAGAGAGAGAGAGAAGAGAAAGAAAGAAAGAAAGAAAGAAAGAAAGAAAGAAAGAGAGGAAAAGAGAAATAAAGAGAGAGAGAAAGATAGAAAAAGAGAAAGAAAGAGAAAGAGAGAAAGAAAGAGAGAAAGAGAGAAAGAGGAGAAAGAAAGAAAGAAAGAAAGAAAGAGAAAGAAAGAGAAAGAGAAAAAGGAAAAAGAGAAAAAGAGAAAGTGAGAAAAAGAGAAAGAAAGAGAGAAAGAAAAATAGAGAAAAAGAGAAAGAAAGAGAGAGAAAGAAAGAGGAAAAGAGAGAAAGAAATAGAAAAAGAGAAAGAATAAGAGAAAAAAGGAAAAAGAGAAAAATGAGAAAGAAAGAAAGAGAAAAAGAGAGAAAGAAAGAGAAAAAGAAAGAGAAAAGAGAAAGAAAGAGAGAGAGAGAGAAAACGAGGAAGAAAAAAAGAGAAAGAGAAGGAGAAAGAAAAAGAGAAAAAAAGAGAAAAAGAGAAAAAAAGAGAAAAAGAAAGAAAAAAGAGAAAGAAAGAGAAAAAAACAGAGAAAAGAGAAAGAAAGAGAAAGAGAGAAAAAGAGAAAAGAGAGAGAGAAAGAGAGAAAAGGAAAAAGAGAAAGAGAGAAAAGGGAAATGAGAAAAAGAGAAAGAAAGAGAGAAAAAGAGAGAGAAAGAGAGAAAAAGAAAAAGAGAAAGAGAGAAAAAGGAAAAGAGAAAAATAGAAAGAGAAAGAAAGAGAGAAAAATAGAAAGAGAAAGAAAGAGAGAAAAAGGAGAAAGAAATAAAGAGAAAAAGAGAAAGAAAGAGAAAGAGAAAAAAGAAAAAGAGAAAGAGAGAATAAGATAAAGAAAGAAAGAAAGAAAGAAAGAGAGAGAGAGAGAGAGAGAGAGAGAGAGAGAGAAAGAAAAAGAGAAAGAAAGAGAGAAAAAGAGAAAGAAAGAGAAAAAGAGAAAGAAAGAGAAAAAGGAGAAAGAAAGAAAGAGAAAAAAGAGAAAGAAAAAGAAAGAAAGAGAAAAAGAAAGGACAAGAGAAAAAGAAAGAGAAAAAGAGAAAGAAAGAAAGAGAAAAAGAGAAAGAAAGAAAGATAAAGAGAAAGAAAGAGAAAGAGAGAAAGAAAGAAAAAGAGAAAAAAAGAGAGAAAAAGTGAGATAGTAGCGCTCCACTGTTTAATACCATTGCACGCTAATGTGCACTGATATTTCAAGTTCCGCTTCCATAGATGGCAGTATAACTTCAGCCCAGCAAAGGGGGTAAGTAGAACAGCAATTTTAAATATATATGTATATGATTATATACATATATATTTATGTTTTAATATGTGTATATACAGATATTAACACATAAATATGACAATATTATTGTTTTTCTCCACATGTCTGAAGATGGGGTTACTCCCTGAAAAGGTTAACACCTCAATAAATTTTGTTTGCATCACGGAGAGTGTTATCTATACTTGGGAAGTACCCCAGACTTCTATTTTGGGAACAGAGAGTCCTGGTTTATTTATCCTGCATAAGCATATACATATATTTACAGGTAACACACAGTTCCCATAGACCGCAATGTAAAGGCACTTGCCATTTATTTTCTAGCACCCCAGTCCCACCATCTTTAGCTCCAAAATACTGCTTAATGCAGTAATTTTTGTAAAAAATTAAGATGCTGCTATCTATTTTTTATAAAATACGCTAGACTCTATTTTGGGGATATTTGAGGCAAATGTATAAAATTAACCAGACATCTGATCTCTGGTTAATTTTATAAGAGCTAATTGCTACCGTAAGCTCGCATGTAATGGCTTATTAATTATCATGCACCCACAAATGGGGAAATTTGCCTGCTTGCGGGCACGCAATAATTTAGTGCTCTGTTTGTAATCTAGCCCTCAATGTTCTCTCAATAACTTGTTGTACCAGCCGCATAACATTAAAAAGTACAGTGTACTGTAAAGTTTTTTCTGCTTAACGTGTTTTTAAAACTTGTTATACCAGTTGCAGAGGATTAAATGTTTTTAAAATTTCTACTTCAGGAGTGGATTTCTATTTATTCTTCCTGTTCGTGCGTTAATTCCATTAGAAGTAAGCTTTTTACGTGCGTTGAGTAGTAGTACATGTTGAAAATAAACATTTAGCATGAGCGCTAACTCGACGCATGTAAAAACCCAACTTTGAATATTGCGGCCGTGTTAGCATATTCCCCATAGACTTTAATGGAGCGTGAAAAGTGGGA
The DNA here is from genome assembly GCF_027579735.1 of Bombina bombina. NCBI lineage: Eukaryota > Metazoa > Chordata > Amphibia > Anura > Bombinatoridae > Bombina > Bombina bombina. Next base: position 1,318,509,695 of record NC_069499.1, read on the forward strand.
AAATGTTTTTAGATAGTAGAATGTGTTATATGTATTCATAAATACATATTTCTATATACAGTCAATGAAAAAAATATTGGCACCCCTGCATTTCTGTCTGTTAATGCACCACTTCACCAGAAAATTGATGCAATTACAAATGCTTAGGCATTCTCATGTTTATTCCTTTTGTTTGTATTGGTATGACACAAAAAATGGAGATAAAAAAGCCAAATATGACCCATTTCACACAAAACTGTAAAAATGGACTGGACAAAATTGTTGGGACCCTTAATTTAATATTTGGTAGCACACCCCTTGGAAAAAATAACTGAAATCAATTGATTCCTGTAACCATCAATACGTTTCTTACACCTCTCTACTGGAATTTTGGACTACTCTTCTTTCGTCCCGGTCTCTCAGATTGGAAGGGTTCCTTTTCCTAAATGCTGTTTTGAGATTTCTCACCAGGTGCTGGCTCTTTATTTGCAGGAACTTTTTTAGCCATTAGAGTTATTTGCAATGTGTGCTATAGTTTATATTAGAGAATTGATGAGGCTGACATGTATATTCTGCTTTATAAGATAACTGCAGGCTATTTTAAGGATTGAATATGTGTCTCTGATTAAACAGTTGGCTGATACCTTATTCTTAAGCGAAGTAGAAGGGCTGGTCAAAGTTGTGCCTTCCCTTCTGTGCAATAATGAGCACTTGTTTTAAAGCCATTGGTTAATTTTATTCTTACTGGGACAGGTCCCAGCAACCGCAACTTTCTTATTTACTGCATTTATAGACTCCATTAAGAGATTAATATTAGTGGTTGTATCTCAGTTTATAAAGCAACGCCATACTAAATTTACAGGGTCAAGGAGTGGCCCTTTCAGTGTCCTACCCCTTGTTTAAAGTTTACAGGGTCCAAGCTAAAAACTGAAATCGGCTAGTTAAAGTGAAGGTCAATTTTCAGCAATGAGTGCCCAGTTTTTAAAAACACTTTTAAAAACAGGGGCACTTTCATTGATGAAAATTTACATTGCACCGGATTTGTAGAAATACTTATCTTTTGCTTCTGCAAAGCCGGATCGATGATCACCCGCCTTCTTCCTCCTGCTGTACAACCACAGCAATGACGAAACCGGCTTCCTCCAATCACAGCTGGGCATCACGAGATGAACGCTCTGGGGTGCAAACCATGATTGGAGGAAGCCGTTTTTTGTAATTTCTGATTTCAGTACAGAGGAACTGAGGCTGGGATCGCCGATCCGAGTTTGCAGAAGTAAAAGGTAAGTATTTCTACAAATCCGGTGCAATGTAAATTTTCATCAATGAAAGTGTCCCTGTTTTTAAAAGTATTTTTAAAAACTGGGCACTCATTGCTGGAAATTGACCTTCACTTTAACTATTTTTATGTTAATTACTATTCAGTATAGAGGGAATTTATGCTGAAGATAATCCACTTAAAAGTCAATACGAGTTATCCTCTTGGACAATGTTATAAGTTTATAATTTGTTTATAAAGAGTTGCATCTCAGTTTAGATATGTTTTGAATAATTTCTGCAAGGAAGGTTTTACTTTACTGTTTTATGTTTACTAAGGCTGATAATTTGTATATATAGTCAGTAGCCCTACACTTTGATCCCATAAGGACAATATCCTGTGATTAAGACTGTAGGATACTTATAATTTACCAAGCTTCTACCCCTGAGATACCATTGTTTGTTTTTCAGTGAACTCAAACGCTAAAATCTAGGGATGTCGAGGAAAGCAACGCTTAAGGTTTACACAGTATCCATTTTTATTGTAATCTGCTAAAGTTGACATATATCTACACCAGCTGCCTGCGGCAGGGGTGGCTTGGTTGTTGTAGCCCTAGGCAACATTTACCTATTGTGATCAGTTAATCAGAGGTACCATCCGTAAAACTCAGGTTCTCGCCTTATGCACATCACAGTAGAAAATATACTAAAAGACATAAGGAAGTATAATATTTAATAGGGTTTCTCTAGTAGCTTGATATTTTCAGCATGTATGCACGTTGTATGGCACTACTATTAAAATATGTTCACAATTATATATAATGTTCTTAACTCCTAGCTTATTAGACCAGTTGGGGTATCACTCTGTATCTCTGCTCTAAATTAGTTTTTTGTTTTGTTTTTTAAAGTCATTATCTACTTTATTTATACAAACAAAAGGAACACATGTAACTAGCATGTTAAACTTCCTTGATATGTATACAGCGCATGCTGAGATAATAGACCTGATATATTAACAAATCAATATGAATTTGTTTTTTAGATATGAAAATATGACAGCCCTTCTCTACAAATACGACCACGGTGCCTAAACTTTATTATAAATATTTTTGTCTCACCCCCTATTAGTTGATTTTCAAAGTTTCAATGCTAAAAATATAGCTATTCTGTTATTTATATAGTCCTAAGGGTCCAAGAGTGGTCCTATACATTATATTACTACTACATGTCCCCTACTAAGCTCCCATACGGATAGAAGTTAAAAGCCAAGGCCCAAGAGTAGCCATTGTTTTCCATATGGGGAATATATACCTACATTACAGGTTGATTGAAAATAGGGGTCAACTGGATTATTTCATAATGAAAATATATATATATAAAAGGAGGTTCATCACTTGAGACCCAAGATTGGTCTCTTCACATACTCTACCTTTATATTTATATTTTAACTGCTGTTAGAGGGTCCAAGAGTGGCCCCATGTACCAGTCAGGAGGTACACAATTCATATGGGCAAACAATATTTCTACTTCTATTTTTTCAATATGTCATATAGACCTGCATTGTATGTTCTCTTTTCACATTGGTTATATGTTTTGTAACAAACTTTTTGTGCATCTTCTAATGACACAGTCTGTATGTATTCCCGGATTTAAACCTCAATAAAAAATTTAAATAAAAAAAATAATAATAATAATAAAAAAATTGCATCCTAGAGCTGCCCATCTAAGCTAAGACATGCTACATATCTGTTTGGAGCTAAAACTAGACATTTGCGGAAAGAGACAAATGGTTAAAGTGCATTCTCTATCTGCCCATTTAAGCTAGGACATGCTACATATGCGTATTTTGCATAAACAAGACATTTGCTAAAAGAGAAAGAAATGGTTAAATTGCATCCTAGAGCTGCCCATTTTAGCTAAGACATGCTACATATCTGTTTGGAGCTAAAACTAGACATTTGCGGAAAGAGACAATTAAATGGTTAAAGCACATTCTCTATCTGCCCATTTAAGCTAAGACATGCTAGATATGCGTATTTCACATAAACGAGACATTTGTTAAGACAGAAATGGGAAAATTGTATCCTAAAGTTGCACATTACACAAACACAACTGTTTTTGAAGACTACAGTGGCAATTGTCTAACTAATTAACCATGTTGTGCACAAGTACTCACCAACGAGCCACCCAGGGAGAAACTGTCTGCCTCAAACTGCCGCCACAGGGACAACTGTCTGAGGATGCGGGCATCATGTCAAGCCCCGCCAAAATTAACACACACCTGCATAATCCGCATTCGTGCGTTACTAACAAACTGTACATTCAGACTATGGAAGTGTTTGCGATTTTGGAAGGGCTCCCAAGACATTGGGCATTCAAGCTATTGCAAAGAATTCCCTCTTTAGGCGCCTCCAATCACCATAATTTTGAGGGAATTCTATGTAATGCTTACTGACTCGTACCATGGCATCCAGAAAGTTGTCAAAAACCACAGAGAAGGTACCCTGAGACAGCCCATGCATGTATCCCTCTCCGGATTGAAAACTTCCGGAGGCCAGGAGGTGTATGCAACTTAGCATCTTGGTCATGCCAGGGATTGCAGTCCACATACGTCTACGTGGCTCCATATGAGGTTTAAGAACATTGTAAAGGCTAATGAGCTGTTCGCGATTGACCCTATACTTGTCATGAACCTTGAAATCGCTCATGTTATCCAAGCTTGGTCTCACCCTGTGAACAGGAGGACCTCTAACCAGACGAGCCCTATGTCTCTCTTGGAGACGCCGAGCCCCCCTGATTCTATTGAACACCACTCGTGCAACAGCACCAGCGGCAACTAACTGCGGATCATCCATATTTGCCAAGCTAAGCAGCACAAAGCCAAACAGCAGAGCAAACACACAAGCAGTAACAAGGTATGCAAAAACACAAAAGCGATTTGATACAATGTTGATCACAAGGGACGCTTTGGCCATGTTGTTTGGGGGATTTATAGTGCAATATGTCCAATGGTAGCGTGTTCGTAATGATTGCTGATTTTATTCACTTGATTATATCTGAGCGGCACGAATGCTTTCAAAGTGGGCGTTTTTTTTAGGTTTTTGCTGAAATTTTGTTTTCCCCCCCAATGAATCGTAATGTGAAAGTGTAAAATCAAATATATACAGTACATCTTCGTAATGTTTGTTCATATGCGTAATACATACGTATTAAACACGATCTTATAGTAAAAAGCACACGTCCATGCGGCATAGAATCTGATCGATCAATGTTGCTGCAATATTGTTTCTAAACGATAAAGTAACTGCTGACATCTATAATATTCTATATATAAGTGATTGGAGAGATGTCAATATTTTACGCGTCCCATTGAAATCACAACAACAATGAAGATCTTCCATCTAACATCTGTAGTATTGTATATATAAGTAATATGCAAGATCTCAAAATTGTACACGTCCCATTGAAATCGCTATAATAATGAAGATCTTCCAGCTCACATCTGTAGTGTTGTATATATAAGTGATGTGTGAGATTTCAATATTGTACACGTTCCATTAAAATTGCAATAATAATGAAGATCTTCCAGCCCTCTTGTTTACGTATTTGTAGTATTGTAGTATTGAGTGAGAAACTTCTGAAAGGGGCGGTACAGTCCAAAAGCTGTAATCTGTATGGTTGAAGCTTATAATGACATCATCATATTATCAACCTGCCTGTCTAGTTAGCAAATCCTCATTCTGTTGTTGTATTTTACAACATTGTTATTGTGTGCTGATTCAAATATAAATGTGTGCTTTGTTGTTGTGTGATGTGTGTTATGTACATATACGTATGTATGGTGATTCTCTCCCACATATGCTGATTTCTATAAAGCAGTATAGCATTGTTGTTTCTTCCAAAAAGGTGACAGCTCTAATATGTTCTAATGATATGTTCTTATTGTACGTAATTCCTAATGGTATATTATGAGTGAATTTTGATGTTAAAGGGACACTAAATCCATATTTTATGTTTCGTGATTTCGAGAGAGAATCCAATATTAAGCAACCTTCCAATGTAGTTGTATGATGTAAATGTGTTCATGTTTATATGTGTTTTTTGGCCAGAATATCAATGCACATGTATGAGTCAATGACAAAAGGCATGTATGTGCATCCATCAATGATCATTTGTTGAGCCTATGTAGATATGCTGTTCATCCAAGCATATGAATTGAATAAATCAAATGTTATAATAGAGGTAAATGAGAGATGTTTACAATTGTCTACTGTTTGTGAATAATGAAATGTAAAAATTATTTTTCTGTCCGTTTAAATATGATGTAATTTTTCAAACCGATTTCGTATAGGTGATGGTAATTTGTAGCTGATGTAATGTAATTTCCTTTAAGATTTTGATGTTGTAGTGATGTTCACACAATTAAAACCTTAACTCCATAGGGAAATAGTAATTTCTTGATCTATTTGTCATAGTGGGACTAACGCAAGAAAGAATGAGTTAGTTCCACAATTGTGACGCTGGTATTACGAGTTTTCAAGTCTACGCATTTAGCGTGTGTTAGGTAAATCTGCCTGTCGCGTGCAAGAGCACATCTTCCCCATAGAAGTCAATGGAGGAGAAAAATTTGTTGAGAAATAAAATCCAACACTTGTTTTGAGTGTAAAGTGAGTGACGTCATGTTCTTGTGTGAAAAAGTAGCTAAATCGTGTTTATTTCCTAATAAAAATCTGATTTGAAAATGTAAAATCTAAAAAATAAATATTGTGTAGTGTTTGTATGAGTGTAAGTGTACTTTGTGTAATGTTTTTGAAGTGATTTGTGGATGTTTTTGTTAGCGGTATATGATTAACTACTGGGTCTGGGTTTATGTTATTGATTTGAGTGGAGATGGTTATTTTTGTGGCGTTACGTAAACTCGTAATACCAGCGGTAGGGAAAAAGCAGCGTTAGGACCTGTTAACGCTGCTTTTTCAGCGTCTGCTGTCTGTTTCATCAGAATCCTGATGAAACAGACAGCAGTCTGAGAAACGCGTTGCTTGTTATTTTAATATCTAGTGTCATGAGACACTGAGATTTTTATTTTATTAATAAAATGTGGTTTTATGTAAACCTCTTTGTGAGAGTCTGAGCTCTGTCAGTCCGGCAAGACGTTGGAGAAACCAGTTTCCTTGCAGTGTCAGTGAGCTGGGACACTGTGAGATCCCAGTCTGTTTGATTTAGCACAATTGGGTGCTGCTCCACTTGTGAGTACCTTTGTGATAACCTAACAAATCTCTTACACCAACTGTATTACACCAGGAGGCGCCTTTGTCTTTTTGTGATTTTTTCACAGAGAAAACTTGCTCTTAGATCCTGATTCCTGATCATTGATCATCCTGGTATTTGATCACATTCATCATTTGGGACTATTCCCACCCCAATTGGGACATTTACCATCTATATAACATTGCAGAAGAAGACAGCATTTCCAGATAAGAACCTTTCAGGAATTTCTTATTACTGTATTTGTTATTTTGTGTTGTATCCTATGTTTCTCATAGTCCCATATTTATAAGAATTGTTTCATATTTGTTTACATTATTTCATATAGTATATTTCATTCTAGTTATTTCATGTTATTTCTTGTTATCTTCTCTCTTAGCCTGTTTACATAGTAATCATATAGGGTCCTGTGCACCCCCTAGTAGTAACACACCCTTAGTGTTACTGATTGTTTCTTTTGACAAGATTGCATTTAAGTCTACCGAGCTACAGCATCCTGAAAATAACTATCAGAGAATTGCTTTATCAGATTGCTCCCAGAGAGCCCCCCACAGATTGTGACTTTTATCTCAAGTATATATATATATATACACACATACACAAAAAATTAATGCAAAACATCAATGTATCCATCTTGTGGAAGATGTAATGTGACTTTATTTTGTGGTTTTATAGAATATCACAAATAACATTGCATGGGAAAAGGGAAGCTGGCATCTGGAAGATGGTTTAACTCAGTCAGTACCCTACTTGAGTAGTATTTACAGTTGCACAAAATATAGCATTGTGGTTTGGCTTACTGTACGATAGTGATTTTTTTTTTTTTTTTAAACTTTATTTATAAACAAGAATCCAAGACATACATGGCGAGCATGGTCACAATGACATAAATATAACAAAGTGATCATTTATGGAATAAAACAATTTTACAGAGCATATTGTAATAGGTAGAGGAGAAATGATATCTCCATGCATGTCCCAAGACTCAACTTTTTCCATTTATATTTTGCAAACAAACAAATAAGAAAAAGAAAGATCAAAACATATAAGGGGAGAAAGAAAGGAGGAAAAGATAAAAGAAAGACACACGACATTTATACTTACCCAGAGTACCTCCGGATCCCCCCCCTCCGACCGGCAGATCATTCATAGGCACGATCTGAGGACTGACACCACTTGCCCCTAAGATTTTCACTGAGGACATATTGACTATTCTTAAAGGGAAAGAGAACCCTATCTCTTACTGAGTCTGGCAAATGCAACAAATAAACTTCCCACTTACGGAGAAATCTCTTTACCCTTTTCTCAGGATCACCCCTAGTATCTGCCTGCTCAATCAACATCTGATTATGTATGGTTTTAAGCAGTTGCTGGAAAGGCAGGGTTTGACTCCCCACCCACTCTGTCAAGATGGTCTGCTTAGCTAGCATGAGAACTGTGGTTAAGAAGATGTCATGTTTATATGTCTGGTCTCTGGGTAACAGAAAGATCACATGCTGCGCCGAGAGGGTCACAGTTTGTTTAGTTAATTTAGTTAGCCAATACGAGATTTTCTGCCAGAATTTTTGTATTTTGGGGCAACCCCAAAGTAAGTGGATCCAATCAGGAGATTCAAGGCAACATTTGGTACATGAATTAGAAGCCCCCTGAACCCATTTTGCACGTAAACCAGGAGTGATATAGGCTTGATGTAGAAATTTCAGATGGGATTCCCGTAATTTCGCAGATATAGTACTTTGATGTGCCCTCTCGAAGCTCGTAGCGATCACTGATGAGTCTACCTCTAACTCCCTAAATTGAGACCACTTTGATGCTAGTCCCTGAAGCATGGAGTCTTCAAAGTGACGGATTAGTAAAGTGTATGTGTGTGATAACCTAAAAGAACCCAATTTCGCTAGAGCACAGAGCCTATCCAGGTTGGAAGGCTCTGTGGGTAATAGACCCTTAGAGATTAAGGTGGATATGTAGTGCCTGCATTGGAAGTATGCGAACTTATGCGTGTGTGGTATGTTGTAGCGTGATTGAAGGTCCTGAAAAAGCAATATCTCTAAAGTCAGGGGATGAAAAAATTGGTGAAGTCGTGTAAGTCGCAGTTGCTGCCATGTCTGGAATGCCTGTGTGGTATACCCCAGGAGAAAGTCCAGGTTGCCTTGTAATGGGAGATATTTACTTGTCAATCGGTGTAGACCCCAGAGTTTACAAATCTTGGCCAAGGCTCTCAATGGATCTCTGAACAGTATATGGTTTTGTATAAACGGGGATAGGGATTTCAGGTTTGCATGGGGCAGGAAGGCCAAATGGAGAGGTTTAATGATGTTGGATTCTAGGTCAGGAACAGTGTAGCAGCTCTTCTCCACCAGCCAGTCCAATATAAATCTGGAGAGGGCCGCCCAGTTGTACCACGTTATATTGGGAAGACGGAGCCCACCTCTCCCCACCGTCATTGCTAAGGGAGTCCTACCTATTCTATGTTTTTTGCCCTGCCAAATAAAGGTTCCAATAGCAGATTGTAAGGATGCCGCACCCTTCTGCGTAAGGAGAAGGGGCAACATCTGTAATGGATAAAGAAGTTTAGGTAAGGCAACCATTTTAAAGAGATGTACCCTACCCGAGAGAGAGAGGGGAAGCTTCGCCCAACCCACCAACATCTGCCTGATTCCATTAATAAGCCCACCAAAATTGAGGGAGTATAACATATGAGGGTTAACATGTATCCATATGCCTAAATATTTGAAACTGCCTTGAGTGGTTTTAAGACCAAAGTCCGCTAAGTTCAAATTGCAGGAATTTTGCAACCAAGTGGCCTCCGATTTATCAATGTTGATCTTGTACCCCAAAAACTTGCCAAAGTCATTAATTACATCTAAAAGAGGTCGCAAATTAATGCGAGGGTCACCTACAAAGAGCAGCAGATCATCTGCATATAGTGACAGATGTTGCTTTTGATCCCATATCTCCAGACCGGCACAATGTTGCCTGATATAAGACGCCAGGGGTTCGATGGCTAAGTCGAAAAGGAGAGGGGAAAGGGGGCATCCCTGTCTCGTTCCCCGTTGTAATGTGAAAGAGGGGGAAAGCTCTCCATTGATTAAGAGGGAAGCCTTAGGGGTTGTGTACAACCTCTGCAGAAAATCAGAGAAGTCACCCAGCACGCCGAAGCGCGACAGCGATGTGTGTAGATGATCCCACTCGATTCGATCAAATGCCTTCTCGGCGTCCAGCGCCAAAAGGCAGGCGTCTGACAGCCGAGAAGGGGTCTGTGCGTGTGCATTGTACCAATAGTGGGACATGACGCCAAGTGTCTTTCTAATATTTATCACTGAGGACCTGCCCTTTATGAATCCCGTTTGATCTGTATGAATTATGTGTGGCAGGATCTTCGCCAACCTGTCTGCTAGGATTTTTGTTAAGAGTTTATAATCCCCATTTAACAGGGAGATCGGGCGGTATGAAGAAGTCTGGGTGGGATCTTTATCAGGCTTCAACAACAGACAGATGTTGGCCTCAGAGAATCTATCATTTAATTGTTCAGTGCCCGCCAAGTAGGCCGAGTACAAGGAGGAGAGAACTGGTGCCAATTCCTCTCCTAATAACTTAAAATATTCCGCAGGCAGCCCATCTGGGCCAGCTGCTTTGCCCAATGTACTTTGCCTTATAGCTCTAAGAACTTCCTGAGGATTAATAGGGGAGTTCAATGAGGAGGACTGCTCCTCAGTGAGGCTGGGAAGTTGCACTGCATCCCAAAAGGCACGTTTTGCTTCCACATGAATAGGCTGTTTAGAATATAGGGAAGCATAGTAGTCTACGAATTCAGACATGATTTCTCTGTCTTTAACAATTAATGAGCCTTTAGAATTAATAGCCAGAATTTGTGATTTAGGTTTAAAAGAGTGGACTAGCCTGGCCAGTAATTTGTCGGCCTTATTACCATGACGGTAATAACGACCCTGCCGGTGAATATTGACTTTGTTATCTTGTTGGGCCAAGAAAGTATCTCTCGTCTGTTTAAGGTCATAGTATGATTTCCTAGATGCAGGCGTAGGAATGTTTAAATAATTATTATAAGCAGTAGTGAGTTGGGAAAGAAGAGTCCCGTCCACCTTTGTAAGTTGTTTTTTATGATGAATTGCAAAAGAGGTAATGTGGCCTCTCATCACCGCCTTTGAAGCGTGCCAAAATAGATCTGGAGTTCCAGAATGACAGGCATTATCAGATACATAATGTGTCCAGGAGGCTCTTAAATGTTCTCGGAACTCAATATTGTGATACAGGTGGAGAGGGAATCTCCATCCTCTATTTAGAGGCTTGGGGGGTTGGGGCTGCAGTATTAAAGAGATTGGGGCGTGGTCTGAAATGGTGACCTGAACTATGCTGGTGGAGAAGATTTGTGGAGTTATGCTTGGGGAAGTTAGAAAGTAATCAATGCGAGACAGGGTATGGTGAGATTTTGAAAGGCAAGTGTAATCCCTCCCATCTGGATTTCTAGCTCTCCATACATCTAGCAGATTCAGAGTTTCTTTGAAGGATCCAATTAGGGACACTTCACGTTTATATCTGATCAGATGCTTTTTTAAAGTTCTAGAAATTGAGGGATCTTTAAACCTATCCAGTGGGAGAGCCTAAGCCAAGTTGAAATCACCTCCCATTATTAAAGGGGCACTATGTGTGGCCAATATTGCCAATAGACTAGTCCAAAAGTGTGGGTCATGGACATTGGGGCCATACACATTACAGAGAGTATATGTACAAGTGTTGATCCGTAGTGATGCTATTATGTATCGTCCTTTTTTGTCTATTTCCGCTTCTGTTAAAGAAGCTGCTAACCCCTTGCGTACTAGAATGGCAACTCCTCTCTTCCTACCCTCCGAAGGGGAGCCCAGAATCTGTCCTACCCAGCGAATTTTCAGCTTCTCATGTTCCTCAGCTGTTAATTTTGTCTCTTGGAGCAAGGCAATATCCGCTCTTAGGGAGTTTAGGTGGTGGAGAATTCTACTTCTCTTTGCAGGGGACGTAATGCCCCCCACATTCCACGCTACTATTTTAAGGGGGAGAGTCATGTCTACAAAGTGCATAGATAAGTGTGTGCGACCTAGTGAGTAGTATCCTAACCAGTGTCTCACAAGATGTCTGAGGTAGGCATAGGAGTAATTGACTTACAGCTGAGGGAAGGAATAGATGACTCCTCAAGAAAGGGTGGCAAGATGAAGGAGGGGGAACCGGAGGCCTCCAGGTCACACTCCAGCAGTCACTACAAGAGGAGCAAAAACATAATGCAGCATTAATATCACATATGAAAAGGAGGAAAGAAACCAAGACTGCCCTTGCATTGAAAAATACTGTTGTGATGGCAATCTGTCTATGATGAAATTGAAAGGATAATAAAATCACATTACAGTAGCAGAAAACTTGACATCTCAGATCTAGGAGACTGTCCACCAGAGGGCAGGCTAAAGATAATAAAGCCTTATAGAACCGTAAAGCATTAAGAATAGCTTTAGGGAAAAATAAGGTACCAAAGGTTATTGCATATATCGGGGGTCGGGTAGTGGGTCTTAGGTAGCCTGATAGGGGTGTGGGTAAATAAAGATATTGTTCATGTATGATGCCAATATTCTGGGGCCATAACATTAATGCAACGTCAATAATTGTACATGAAAAAGGGCATATAGTGGACATAAAGCTTCTATGAGGATCTATAATGGGCCGGTCAGAGGCTGGGTATGCTAAAGAGTGGAGAAGAAACCAACAATAATTAAGAACTGTCTTAAAAGTGCGTATGTGGGAACCCAGATTTAAGTGCAACCAATAATATCTTCCAAACACATTGATTTTATGCATCACAAAACATAAACTTTTGTAGACAATGCAACAACAAAAAGAAAAAGCTGTCTCCTGCGGGGCCATGTCCCCGGTCCCAGTCAGGACTGGAAAATATAACCAGAACCATAAACCCCGCAGGAGCCAGGTGCATAGTGTGAAACCCTTGCAAACAGTGCAATAGCAAAAAGAGCAAGTTGTCTCCTGCAGGGCCGCGCCACCGGTCACAGTCAGGATTGTAGAGTATAACCAGAGCCACAGACCCCGCAAGAGCAAAGTACACATTATAAGAAACATGATATGCAATTTAAGGAGCTGTGAGCAATGATACTTAATAGAGTCTCATCATCCATTGTCCTGCTTCCGTTCTGACGCCAGATATGCCTGTGCTGCCGCAGGCGAATGGAAGGTTTTGGGGCCTGAGAGGCTCTGGATCTTTAGGGTAGCTGGAAACATAAGCGCAAATTTACGCCCCTGTTCATGCAGAGTGGAGCAAATGGAAGCAAAGTCTTTGCGTCTTCTGGTAACTTCTACCGAAAAGTCCTGAAATAACAAGATGCGGTGGTCTTCAAAAATAACTTCTTTGGCCGCCCTGTAGGCTCTTAGGATTGCCAGCTTATCTTGGAAGTTGAGGCATTTAAAAATGACTTTTCGTGGCTTCTCCTTGGAGTTTTCCAAATACCTGTTGGGGCCTATGCAATGTGATCTCTCTATGTCTAGAGGTAGGCAGTCCTGAGGTAGGCCCAGAATTTTTGGAAGGGTCAAAGCAGCAAATTCTAGCAGATCTTTATCTTTAACGGATTCAGGGACGCCTATGATTCGAAGATTATTTCGCCTACTGCGATTTTCTAGGTCTTCCACTTTATCCATCAGCTGCTGGTTTTGTTTTAATAGACGTTTTAAAGAAACCTCTGATTCTTGCTGTCTGTCTTCAACCCCTGAAATTCGTTGCTCTGCAGCTGACATGCGGGTGGAAAAGAGCCGCACTTCGCTGGTTAAGGTGTCAACACCAGCCTGCAAGTTATCCATTTTCGGTAAGAAGAAAGCCTTAAGTTCTTGCAAGAGCGAGGAATGATCTCCTGGCGAGTTGCTTTCAACATCTGCAAAGGATGGATTGGCCTGTGTTTCAGTTAGAGGCTTTTGTCTTTTTTCCTGGTTTTTTGAACGGTGTCTCATGGTGCTACTTGAAGGCGAGAGCAGCCTGTGAAAATATTTGTCTACTTTCATAGAACCAGGAGCAGAAAAGTCTGAAAAAGTTGGAACACTTGTAGAGAAACCACCAGATGGTTCTGTTGCACTATGTGACGTAGCAGCCAGGGAGCAATGTGGAATGGAGATTACAAAGGAGAAAAACAAACAATAAAGTTGCAGGTATTACATCCTAAGTTTCAGATGTATGGTAGGAAAAAATTTAGCTATACCAGCTATGTAGGTTATAGTGTTTCTCTCCCTTATCCAGCAGACCGCCCACACTCAACTGTTAGATCCCAAATGTAATCCTGAAAAATTAAGCTATACTAGCTTTGAGTCCTGAAATGTTCGTATAGATCAATATGCAGTTAGAACAAAGTTTAGTGCAGTAACTGTGGATATCAGCACAGGAGCACCAGACGGTATTGATGGCTGATGTCGTCTTGGGGAGAGTGTATCCGTTTATACTTTAGCACTCAAGATGAGGGTATATTTATGCCTTGTTTAAAAAGTTAGTGGATTGGGGTTAATTGTGGTAACAAAAGCAATGATGTGTTTAATCGCAGCAGTTTTATATCAGTCCAGAATGCGTAATGTCTCCCAAGGTACCCTTTACCTGAACACCGGTTTGTTGTAGCCTGTGTCTGGGGTGTTGCAGCATTAACCGCTTGTATATTGAGCTGCGGTACTTTCTCTGTTTACCCGGTCCATCCGGCAATGACACCGATAGCCTATATACTTGTAGGGCTCCGATTGAGCTACAAACACGGAGCCGTTAGTGGGGAGGGATCCGTTAAGATGGCGTAGATCAGCGCTGCCGTTCATGCCGCGTGGCACAATTTTCGTACCCTTCCGAGGTGAGGGCGATTTTTCTGCCCTCCACAATGGTTCTCCAGCCAGCTGGGGTATGTCAGAGGGTGACCCAGCAAGGTAGTGTCGTGGGATAAGGCAGCTGGCAGCAATTAACACCATATATGTGAAGCAGATTCACGGAGCTCTTTACTCCTGCTGCCAGCCGCTAGCTCCACCCACCGGAAGTCCCGATAGTGATTTTTTTAATGCAAACTGAACATTGCATGTTGTCTGTATAAATACATATTTTGTATATATACAATTGCATGCAGTACATACAAATTAATACATCATAGCATTTATATTTTTTATTAATCTTTGGAAATTAAGTTAATTTATTATTTATTTATGCACATGTTTTGCTGTTGCTATTTTTTTTGTTTTATTTTCATGCACATGTCAGAAAGAAAGAAAAAATCCCAGACCATTTATTCAGGAATATAGGCTTTTCAGCTATGTCAGTCACTGCAAATATATTAAAAGGGATCTGTATGAATCCCCTTTCCAGATCTTCAAATTCTTAGATAAAAAAAAACCTAACTAACCTATTTGCTGTCAAGGTTGCATTGAGTCATATCTTGTAGTACATGTTTGGTTTTTACATTCCCCCTCTTCCCGATCCAATTGAAAATAGAGGCACTATCCATGTTTTCCACAGTACCCAGAAAGGTCTGTTTTAGTCTTTTATTTTTTGGCACATATTTTTCACATATTTAGAGGTTTAATTACTTTAAAAGAAAACTGCATTTTTCATGCTCTAGTCTATATATATTTTTTTACAGATATAAACTATTTAATTGATATCAATGTTGTATTCTTTTTAATGTGCTGGACCTGACCAAAAATTACCTGTATTAATTTTAAGACCCCATTTGCATTTAACCATGTTTTTTTCTTATTAGCATATAGGTCCTAATAACAATCTCAACTGTTAATAACAAAAATAAATGTTACAACTCTAGGGGGTGCTATTTACTGATCACCTGGTTTGATTATGATACTCAATTGTCTCCTGCACAAAGTGAAGTGATAAAGATAATATAGTTAAAAATCAACAATCTATAAAAAATAATAATAAACAAAAATACTATTAATAATTAAACGGAAGAAGAAAAAAAATCATTCAAAAACACCTGTGTGCATAAAATAAAAACACAGAATAAGATACACACTTGAAAAAAAAAGAAGGTGTAAATATTAACACCTACGAACATAAACCCAAATAGGTTTAAGCAATGTCTTATCTGATAAAAAAAAAGTCCAATACTATTCTGTGTCTTCAAAAAGAACTCCGTACGGATCCCTTCCCTGGATCAGGAAATGATAATTGATGGCTGCTCCTTGTGTAAAGACACTGCTCGCACCAATAGACTTCTGTGAAAAGGAATCACAAACAAGGGCACCTCCTAGTGTAACACTGATGTGCTTAGTGGGGGAGTACTGGGAACTCTCAGTGTCCCAGCTCACTGATCCAAATCCTCTTGACTGCTCCTATTGCTGTGAGCTGGATAATTAAAGCTCAGAATTCCAAAAATCTCAAAAATAAGATTTGATTTTACAAATTCATTTTAAAAAACAAAAGAGTAGTACACCACATTTCTCATCTCTCCTGGCTGTATCCTCAGGCTTCTGTTAGTTCTCTGGAAGTACTGGCTTTTAAATGAAAGACTATCCAATCACCAAGCATTTAGATACCCCACCCACTAATACAGGTGTGTTACCTTAATTACCTCTTCCCTTAAAACCAGAACTTATTCTCCTGATGTCAGATATTATGTTAGATTCATATTTATACAATATTAGCACAAATGTTTAATTCACAATCCTATCAATGATAACTTAATACAAAATATATATTCATATAACCATAATAACTGTCAAACAGTCCACATAGATGTTTATAAATCTACTATTCTTCAGATGTAATAATTATGTCCCCATCATGTGCTTGATATCTGTCATTAAAAATAACCTTTTTTAATAACCATGATCGAAACTACCAAGAATCTTGTGTATTTTTATACCTATGTTGCCCTCAGTAAAAAATAAAAAATATATATTTTTTTATAAATAGGGGTATATTGACTGCATAGATGTTACCTGCCCTCATTGGCTAGCTGAGTCAAGCCTTTATGGATGTCGCAAAAATACAAATGTATCCGTTATTGCTTAAAAATAACCATGTATTATTCTAGTGATAGAGTTTTAGGGGGCCTATCTATCAAGTTCCGAATGGAGCTTGACTGCCCGAGTTTCTGGCGAGTCTTCAGACTCGCCAGAAACACAAGTTATGGAGCAGCGGTCACAAAGACCGCTGCTCCATAATCCTGACCGCCTGCTCTGAGCAGGCGGACAGGAATCGCCGGAATTCAACCCGATTGAGTATGATCGGGTTGATTGACACCCCCTGCTGGCGGCCCATTGGCCACGAGTCTGCAGGGGGCGGCATTGCATCAGCAGCTCTTGTGAGCTACTGGTGCAATGCTGAATACGTAGAGCGTATTGCGATTTCTTGCGGATCAGGTCCGCAAGACATTTGTTAAATTGGCCTCTATGTATGTGAGTGAATGATATAGTGTTAATTTTGTGAAAGCTACTAAAAATGAAATGTGTAAAGAATAATACATGATTATTCTCAAGCAATAACTGATACATTTGTATTTTTGCAACATCCATGAAGGCTTGATTCAGCTAGCCAATGAGGGCAGGTAACATATATGCAGTCAAAATACCCCTATTTAAAAACATATATATATTTTTAAATCTATCTACATCATTTTTTAATCTATCTATCTATCTATCTATCTATCTATCTATCTATCTATCTATCTATCTATCTATCTATCTTTTTAAATTGAAAGTCATACTAGCAGGAAATGCATCTAATACCTAGGCATTTTTCTCAGTGTCTGACAGGAAGAATAAAGAATATTTTTAGTATGCCCATTCAATCATATGTATGTAATGTATAAATCTAAAAATCTTTAAAATGTCTGAAAAAGGGACCATATATCAAAGGCATTACATAAGCAAACATTTTCAAAAGCCACATGCCAAAACATGAAACCTGAAAGTGCCATTAAATATATGGATGTCTTCAGCATGTCCTGATCATCTTCATATAAGCACATACAGCATATGACAGTTGTCAGAAATCTAAACATATTGCTTTCTTTAAATATGTATTTCAATATGCACTTTAAAACCAGATATTGTCCAGGCAATTCTAGAATTTTGAAACCCTGCACGATTTGACCCTCCTTTTCAAATCTTAACCTGCCCAGGTCTGATTGCCAGAGCAGAACACTCATCATTGGCCATGGCATTCTTATAAAAAACAAGAGCTTTACTGAGAGTAGCCTATGTGTAGAGCAAAGTTACAGCTGATGAGTTGTTCATACATTTGAATGAAATACACTTTTATAAACTATTGCTAATCAGAATCCATATTCCCTTCTTTTTGTTTTAGAATGTCAAGGACAGTTTGTGTGGGGTCCTCAGCTATTGTTAGACAATGAAAAAAAATTTTTTTCTTTATTAGTTATTCTAATCTACTAAAACCTGACATTTCAAAGTGACATATTACTTAAATAATTTTATCATGCATATGAAAGAGAAGCAGTTAAAGGGACAGTCTGATGCAAAATTGCATGAGCTACTTCTTTAGACCATAACATATTTGCATTAGTTAACATAGCCAATGATTAGCAGCGTTGTTTGACTGATTCTCTTAATTGTCTGACAGGCTGTGTCCTTCTCAGTAGCTGCAAGGTTTATATACTCACAGATCAATAGGACATTGTGTTGCATGGATCCAAGAATGAAATGGTGTCCCTTCAAATTTCAGTCCACTACGTCTAAACCCAATCCACAGTCAGTGGTCTCAAAGATTTAAGTTCAACACAAGATAATAATGATACCCAGCTGATCCCATATGAAATACATTTCTCTTAAAACAACCACCATTTAGTAGAGTATCACAAATAAAAATGACTGCATTATGTCAGGCCTTACAATTTGTCTATGGATTGACCATTATTGTGGACTGTCTGAAACTGAATTAAGCCACAGCACTATGAATACATAATAGTATGGAGGCAGAGAGGAAATGCATACAATAGCGCTGTTGGCTATTGAGACTGCCAGTTATTTAAAGACTATAAGGGGTAAATTTATCATGGTGCGGACAGACATGATCCGCTATAGCGAATCATGCCTGCCGCACATCAATAAATGCCGACAGCATACGCTGTTGGCATTTATCATTGCACAAGCAGTTCTTGTGAACTGCTGGTGCAATACCGCCCCCTGCAGATTTGCAGTCAATCGGCCGCTAGCATGGGGTGTCAATCAACCCAAATGCTGTCCGCCACCTCAGAGTTGGCGGACGAGTTAAGGAGCAGTGGTCTTAGGACAGCTGCTTCTTAACTTCCACTTCAGGATCACTGTAATATCTATCGGCTAGATTACAAGTTTTGCGGTAAGAGCTGCTCAGTACTGACTTGCAAGTTATTGTCACCGCTCACCTCCCTATAGCACTGCTATTACAGGTTTACAAAAACCCAGCGTTAGCAGGCAATAAGTGAGCGTAAAGCAAAATTGAGCTCCATACCACACTCCAATAGAATTCTATCAGCCAATCGGAATTCAAGGGACGCCATCTTGGATGATGTCCACACCGGTTGGATGAAGAAAGAAGATGCCGTCTGGATGAAGACTTTTGCCGGCTTGGATGAAGACTTCGGCCCGCTTTAATGAAGACTTCTCCCGGCTTCATTGAGGACTTCTTTCTGCTTGGATGAAGACTTCTGCCGGCTTTGCTGAGGACTTCTGCTGATTCGTTGAGGATGGATGTCGGGTCTTCAAAAACTGTAAGTGGATCTTCGGGGTTTAGTGTTCGGTTTTATTAAGGGTTTATTGGCAATGCCCATCCAAATGCCCTTTTCAGGGCAATGGGGAGCTTAGGTTTTTTAGATAGGTTTTTATTTGGGGGGTTTGGTTGTGTGGGTGGTGGGTTTTACTATTGGGGGGGTTGTTTTTTTTTTTTTTACAGGTAAAAGAGATGATTTTTTGGGGGGCAATGCCCCGCAAAAGGCCCATTTAAGGGCTATTGGCAGTTTAATTTAGGCTAGGGTTTTTTTTATTTTGGGCGGGGCTTTTTTATTTTGAAAGGGCTATTAGATTAGGTGTAATTAATTTAAATATTTGATCATTTCTTTTTTATTTTGTGTAATTTAGTGTTTTTTTTTTTTGTATTTTAGTTAATTGTATTTAATTAATTTAATGTATTTAATTATAGTGTAAGGTTAGGTATTATTGTAACTCAGGTTAGGTTTTATTTTACAGGTAAATTTGTATTTATTTTAGCTAGGTAGCTAGTAAATAGTTAATAACTATTTACTAACTATTCTGCCTAGTTAACATACATACAAACTTGCCTGTGAAATAAAAATAAAACCTAAAATAGATACAATATAACTATTAGTTATATTGTAGCTATCTTAGGCCTAGATTTAGAGTTGGGCAGTAGCTGTCAAAACCAGCGTTAGAGGCTCCTAACGCTGGTTTTGGGCTACCACCGGTATTTGGAGTCAGTCAGGAAAGGGTCTAACGCTCACTTTCCAGCCGCGAATTTTCCATACCGCAGATCCCCTTACGTCATTTGCGTATCCTATCTTTTCAATGGGATCTTTCTAACGCCGGTATTTAGAGTCGTGGCTGAAGTTAGCGTTAGAAATCTAACGACAAAACTCCAGCCGCAGAAAAAAGTCAGTAGTTAAGAGCTTTCTGGGCTAACGCTGGTTTATAAAGCTCTTAACTACTGTGCTCTAAAGTACACTAACACCCATAAACTACCTATGTACCCCTAAACCGAGGTCCCCCCACATCGCTGCCACTATATTTAAATTTTTTAACCCCTAATCTTCCGCTCCGTACACTGCCGCCAACTACGTTATCCCTATGTACCCCTAATCTGCTGCCCCTAACACCGCCGACCCCTATATTATATTTATTAACCCCTAATCTGCCCCCCTCAACGTCGCCTCCACCTAACTACACTTATTAACCCCCAATCTGCCGAGCGGACCGCACCGCTACTATAATAAAGTTATTAACCCCTAATCCGCCTCACTCCCGCCTCAATAACCCTATAATAAATAGTATTAACCCCTAATCTGCCCTCCCTAACATCGCCGACACCTAACTTCAATTAGTAACCCCTAATCTGCCGACCGAATCTCGCCGCTACTGTAATAAATGGATTAACCCCTAAAGCTAAGTCTAACCCTAACACCCCCCTAAATGAAATATAATTTAAATCTAACTAAATAAATTAACTCTTATTAAAGAAATTATTCCTATTTAAAGCTAAATACTTACCTGTAAAATAAACCCTAATATAGCTACAATATAAATTATAATTATATTATAGCTATTTTAGGATTTATATTTATTTTACAGGTAATTTTGTATTTATTTTAACCAGGTACAATAGCTATTAAATAGTTAAGAACTATTTAATAGCTAAAATAGTTAAAATAATTACAAAATTACCTGTAAAATAAATCCTAACCTAAGTTACAATTAAACCTAACACTACACTATCAATAAATTAATTAAATAAAATACCTACAATTACCTAAAATTAAACCTAACACTACGCTATCAATACATTAATTAAATACAATATCTACAAATAAATACAATGAAATAAACTAATTAAAGTACAAAAAATAAAAAAGAACTAAGTGTCAGGTCTCAGTCAAGATTCTATATTTCCCTGTAGGGAGAAATATAAGGAAAGATTGTGAATCCAACTGTAGATAAAATTTATCTTATTATAAATATTGTATCACTTTAGAAGTTAGAGGAGTATGGGAGAATTGTTGACTTAGGAAGGAATTGAATTTAAATGAAAATGGTTTCATTTATGAAGGCAACAATCCTACCATTACTATTAGGTTGAATCATCATAATCATAACCTATAGCCAATAGGTGGCAACAAGTTTGGCAGGTTATATTATTAATGAAAACCTTGTGATAAATATTATAAGTTATAATGTATAGACAGATATATTTTGGTTTAAGCAGAAAGTACGGAGTTTAACAGGCAAATATAAATTAAATCAATTTGGATAACTGTACCAGATAGAGAGAGAGTCCGGAGTTAAGGCTGCTATGATATCGATACCGGAGGTAAAGGCTTTCTTTTACTATGTTCAGAAGTCCTTGCAATTAGCTGGAGGAGTAGAGGATAGAATCTGGAACACGCTAGGGAAGCGTGTGTAGCAAGCGTGAGCTGTGGCTTCCAAATGGTAAGAGGTGAAAAGCTGAGATGGCGGGTGACGTCACCGCGGAATCCGGCTCCGAAGGTAGTGCAGACAGCTGCGGTAGGCAGCGTGATTAGCGTATGAAGCTGTTAGTAGCGAGAAAGCTGGAGACTGGTTGTTCCGAGAACAAAGTTGAAATGAGCTGGAACCTTAGTCACTTTAGGTATTTGCAACAAAGTATAGACTTAATGTAGCAATGATCCAAAGGCTTGTAATAATGCTTCCAGGAGAGGCTAAGGTAGATGACTGATATAGTCAAAAATTACTAAGCAATGAATGAACTGAGGGAGGGGTTTTTATACAAATGGCAAGTGGTGTCAGGTATCCTTAAAGGTACAGTTGTAAGTCATGACAGAACTCCCCCCTTAAAGATCCACTCCGGGGATCATGGTTTGGGTCTATCAGGATTCCTCCTGTGGAACAAAGAGACCAAACGGGGTGCAGAAAGGTTTGTAGCAAGTTCCCAGGAATCGTCCTCATCCGGATAACCCTTCCAGTGTACTAAATATTGAAGTTTTCCCCCACTACGACGAGAATCTTTAATAGAAGCGACCTCGTATTCCAAGTTCACGTCATGAAGTATATCAGGATCCTGAGGTTCAGAATCGTCATTCCTTGTAGGTTTGTAAGGCTTCAACAGTGATACATGGAACGTGGGGTGTATCCGGAATTTGTCAGGTAATGAGAGAGTAACAGCATTTTGATTCACAATTGCTTTAATAGAATAGGGACCAATGTATAAGGAGGACAATTTACGGGACGGATATGGTAACCGCAAATTATGTGTTGATAACCAGACTTTGTCCCCGATTTTATAATTTGGCGATGGTAAATGTTTTCTATCATAATAGAGTTTGTGCAAAGTCTTAGAGTGAGCAATATTGTTTTTAACTGTAGTGAACGTATCAGATATGGTGTTGATTAGTTCATTGACTTGTGGACAAGAACTATCCTGTAAATCTTCCTGGTGAAATATTGGATGGAACCCGTAGTTGATGTAGAAGGGTGAGAACCTAGTGGTACTATTCACAGAGTTGTTATATGCAAATTCTGCATATGTTAACAGAGATGACCAGTTATCCTGTTTGTTGTTAATGAAACAACGTAAGAACTGTTCAAGCCATTGATTAGTCCTCTCCGTCTGCCCATTGGTCTGAGGGTGAAAAGAGGTGCTTAACCGACGGCGTATTTTCAATGTTTTACATAATTCATGCCAAAACCTGCTGGTGAATTGGGTTCCACGATCTGATGTTATACTAAGTGGTAACCCATGATGTTTGATGACGTGATGTATGAGAAGCTGAGCTGTTTCTGAAGAGGTTGGTAATTTAGTGGTAGGAATGAAGTGGGCCATCTTGCTAAAGATGTCGACAACAACCAGTATGGTTGTATAATTGGAAGACCTAGGTAGTTCTACTATAAAGTCTAGTGCAATGTCAGTCCAAGGTCGTGAAGGTATAGGTAGAGGTAGTAAGTGCCCAGTAGGACGTTGTTGTTGTGTCTTGGAGACTGTACAAATTTTACAAGAACTTATGTATTCAGATATATCAGTTTTCATGCTTGGCCACCAAAAATGCCTGGTAATCAAATCTATAGTTTTTGAAATTCCAGGATGACCTGCCAAAGGGGTGTCGTGATAGCTATACAGAATTTTCTCTCTTAAGGTGTGTGGTACATATACAAGATTGTCATGATAGTAAAGACCATTGGTTCCCAATGTTACTAGGGTTTTAGGTAATTCAGAATCTGATATGAGATGTGTTTTTAAAAGACTAGTTATATCCTCTGTGAGACCTATGATGTTTTCATGGGGAATTATGGAGTGATGAGTATTTTGACATAAAGGTTTATCTGGCATTCTAGAGAGTGCATCTGCTTTCAAATTTTTGTTAGAAGGTCTATAGGTTATTAAATAATTAAATCTATTGAAGAATAGATTCCATCGGACCTGGCGAGCTGTAAGAGTTCTGTTTGTTCTTAAGTATTGTAAGTTCCTGTGGTCAGTGTATATTAGAATGGGTAGAGTGGTTCCTTCTAACAGATGCCTCCAGTGTTCAAAGGAGGCCTTAATGGCTAGAAGTTCTTTCTCTCCTATTGCATAATTGATTTCTGATTGTGACATAACCCGTGAAAAGAAAGCAACAGGATGTAGGGGGTGTTTTAAACTCTGTCTTTGTGACAGAACTGCTCCAATGGCGTAGTCTGAAGCATCTACTTCGATGACATATTGCAATGAAGGGTTAGGGTACGACAAAATAGGTGCGGTAGTGAATTTATGTTTTAATGTATCAAATGCCTTTTGTGCTTCCTCGGTCCAGTGAAATTTGATGTTATTCTTAGTGAGGCTAGTGAGGGGTTTAGAGATATGAGCAAAATTTTTAATAAACTTTCTATAGAAGTTTGCAAACCCCATAAACCTCTGTATATGTTTCTTGGAAGTAGGGGTAGGCCATTCCAAGATAGCTGTTATTTTATTTTTTTCCATATCTATTCCATCAGGAGATATTACATAACCCAGGAAGGTAATGCTATTGGAGTTAAAGATACATTTTTCTGGCTTTGCATACAAGTGGTGTTGACGTAACCTAGAGAGTACAGTGCGAACATGTTTTATATGGTCTGACTTAGTTTTTGAGTATATAAGTATGTCGTCTAAATAAATGACAACATATATGTCTAAGAGATCTTTAAATATATCATTTATTAGATACTGAAAGGTGGCGGGCGCGTTACAGAGCCCGAATGGCATCACTGTATATTCGTACAGTCCGTAACGTGTACGGAAGGCAGTGAGCCATTCGTCTCCTTGTCTCACTCTTATGAGGTTATACGCACCTCTCAGGTCTAATTTAGTAAAGTATGAAGCCCCCTCAAGTCTTTCAATTAATTCTGGAATTAGGGGTAATGGATATCTGTTTTTTACAGTTCTGCGATTAAGTTCCCTGTAATCCACTATGGGTCTAATTGTGCCATCTTTATTCTTGACAAAGAACATTCCAGCACCAGCTGGAGAGGTAGATGGTCTTATAAACCCCTTACGAAGATTTTCTTCTAAGTAATCTTTTAAATACTCTAATTCGTTTTTTGAGAGAGGGAAAATATGCCCACATGGTATATCAGCCCCAGGAACAAGGTCTATAGGGCAATCATACTTCCTATGGGGAGGAAGATTTTCTGACTCTCTCTTACAGAACACATCAGAAAATTCAGAGTATTCAGAGGGTATGTTATTATGCTCAGTTTGTAAAATGTAATGACTGGAAATACAGGTAGTTTTACAATAATCAGAAGAAAAAATAATATCAGAGTTTTTCCATGATATAGTGGGATCATGTAATTTTAACCATGAGTAACCTAAAACCAAAGGATATATGGGGGATGGAATAACGTCAAAGGACACATATTCAATATGAGTTCCCCCTATAGACACTTTTATGGGTATGGTATGATGTGAGATAGGGCCGGATGATATTTGACTACCATCAATAACTCTGAGCAACACTGGATTTGTCTTTTTTATAAGTGGTATTTTATTCAATATCGTGAAATTCAAATCCATATAGTTAGTGCTGGCTCCTGAGTCAATGATCGCCTTGGAGGTTACTCGTTGATTCTCCCACTGCAAAATAAGTGTGAGTGAAAAGTTTGTAGATGTGGAGCTTTGTACATTATAACAGGTATTCATGTGTGTTTTCTTACCCCTTTTCTGACGTCCCAGAATTGGACAATCCTTTACTGTGTGTTGTGCCGATCCACAGTACATACACAGATTATTTTGCCTTCTTCTGAGTTTTTCTTGGGGATTAAGTGGCCCTTTTACAAATCCTATGTCCATAGCCTCAGGTGCGGAAAATGTTTGACTACGTGTATTTTGTGAGGAGGGTGTTGTAAGGTTTGGACGTCTAAAAGTAAAATCACTGGAACTACGTTCAGATCTACGTTCTCTAAGACGTCTATCTAGGCTAATGGAGAGATTAATTAACCCTTCCAAGGTGTCTGGTAATTCAACTCTTGCCAATTCATCTTTAAGTGAATCACATAATCCCAGCCTGAACTGGTTTTTTAACGATAAATCATTCCAACCACTGTCCTTAGAAAATTTCTTAAACTCAGTTATATAATCCTCTACAGGCTTTTTAAGTTGTTTTAATGCTCTCATACCATTTTCAGCTGTGAGCTGCTTATAGGGATCGTCATACAATTGTGACATAGCATTAAAAAAAGATTCTAAGGAATGTAGTATTGGATCATTTGTTTCAAAAAATGTGTTGGCCCATATGCGAGGTTCCCCCCTGAGATAAGAAATAGTTGTAAGAACTTTGACTTGATCTGTGGGGTATGTGAGAGGTTTTAGAGAGAAAAGTAAATAACAAGCATTCTTGAATTCCCTGAAATGTTTTCTGTCTCCCTGGAAATGCTCAGGTGGGCTAACATTAGGTTCCAAAGTATGTGTAGTTGTTTGTTTTTCAGCAATTTCCTTTATGTAGGCTTTAAGAGATGAATTTTCATGTTGCAGGGTGTTTAGTGCCTGTGTAATTGTCTCAACCTTATCAGTTAATGTCTGAACATGGGTCACTATATCTACTGGATTCATTGTAGGCTTAGTAATTATTGTCAGGTCTCAGTCAAGATTCTATATTTCCCTGTAGGGAGAAATATAAGGAAAGATTGTGAATCCAACTGTAGATAAAATTTATCTTATTATAAATATTGTATCACTTTAGAAGTTAGAGGAGTGTGGGAGAATTGTTGACTTAGGAAGGAATTGAATTTAAATGAAAATGGTTTCATTTATGAAGGCAACAATCCTACCATTACTATTAGGTTGAATCATCATAATCATAACCTATAGCCAATAGGTGGCAACAAGTTTGGCAGGTTATATTATTAATGAAAACCTTGTGATAAATATTATAAGTTATAATGTATAGACAGATATATTTTGGTTTAACCCCTTAACGACCGAGGACGTGCAGGGTACGTCCTCAAAAAAAAGGCAGTTAATGCCTGAGAACGTACCCTGCACGTCCTCGGTGTGGAAAGCAGCTGGAAGCGATCCTGCTCGCTTCCAGCTGCTTTCCAGTTATTGCAGTGATGCCTCGATATGGAGGCATCCTGCAATAACCCCCCTTGGCCATCCGATGCAGAGAGAGCCACTCTGTGGCCCTCTCTGCACCGGACATCGGTGGCCGGTATCGTTGGTGGGTGGGAGCAAGTCTGGGAGGCGGGTGGGCGGCCATCGATGTGCCCAGTGGAGTGGAGGGGGGCGGGATCGGGGGCGGGAGGGGCGGGAGCGCGCACGGGAGCGCGCGCGTGCACGGGGGGCGGCGGGCGGGCGCGTGCACGGGGCGGGAGCGGGAGGGAACCGCTACACTACAGAAAAATCAAGTTTAAAAAGTACTTCAATTAACTTTTTGAAAGCTGTAAATAACAGCTAAGAGATGTGGAAGGGGTGGGGGGTTGATCTTGGGGGGGGGGGGGAAGCTACACTGCAGAAAAGGGTTTTTATTTTTAAAAAAAGGCACATTATTCACTAAACTGGGTACTGGCAGACAGCTGCCAGTACCCAAGATGGCGCCCATTAAGGCAGAGGGGGAGGGTTAGAGAGCTCTTTGGTGGGGGATCAGTAAGGCTGGGGGCTAAGGGGGGATCCTACACAGCAGCATATGTAAATATGCTAAAAAAAAAAACCCAAATATAGCTTTTATTTTAGTACTGGCAGAGTTTCTGCCAGTACTTAAGATGGCGGGGACAATTGGGGGGTGGGGGAGGGAAGAGAGCTGTTTGGGAGAGATCAGGGGGTCTCATGTTTCAGGTGGGAGGCTGAGCTCTACACTAAAGCTAAAATTAACCCTGCAAGCTCCCTACAAGCTACATAATTAACCCCTTCACTGCTAGCCATAATACAGCGGTATTTGGCGGCCTTCTAATTACCAAAAAGCAACGCCAAAGCCATATATGTCTGCTATTTCTGAACAAAGGGGATCCCAGAGAAGCATTTACAACCATTTGTGCCATAATTGCACAAGCTGTTTGTAAATGATTTCAGTGAGAAACCTAAAATTGTGAAAAATTTAATGTTTTTTTTAATTTGATCGCATTTGGCGGTGAAATGGTGGCATGAAATATACCAAAATGGGCCTAGATCAATACTTGGGGTTGTCTACTACACTACACTAAATCTAAAATTAACCCTAGAAGCTCCCTACATGCTCCATAATTAACCCCTTCACTGCTGGGCATAATACACGTGTAGTGCGCAGTGGCATTTAGCAGCCTTCTAATTACTAAAAAGCAACGCCAAAGCCATATATGTCTGCTATTTCTGAACAAAGGGGATCCCAGAGAAGAATTTACAACCATTTAAGCCATAATTGCACAAGCTGTTTGTAAATAATTTCAGTGAGAAACCAAAAGTTTGTGAAAAAATTTGTAAAAAAGTGAACGATTTTTTGTATTTAATCGCATTTGGCGGTGAAATGGTGGCATGAAATATACCAAAATGGGCCTAGATCAATACTTTGGGATGTCTACTAAAAAAAATTATATACATGTCAATGGATATTCAGAGATTCCTGAAAGATATTAGTGTTCTAATGTAACTAGCGCTAATTTTGAAAAATAATGGTTTGGAAATAGCAAAGTGCAACTTGTATTTATGGCCCTATAACTTACAAAAAAAGCAAAGAAGATGTAAACATTGGGTATTTCTAAACTCAGGACAAAATTTAGAAACTATTTAGCACGGGTGTTTTTTGGTGGTTGTAGATGTGTAACAGATTTTGGGGGTCAAAGTTAGAAAAAGTGTGTTTTTTTCAATTTTTTCCTCATATTTTATAATTTTTTTTATAGTAAATTCTAAGATATGATGAAAATAATGGTATCTTTAGAAAGTCCATTTAATGGCGAGAAAAACGGTATATAATATGTGTGGGTACAGTAAATGAGTAAGATGAAAATTACAGCTAAACACAAACACCGCAAAAATGTAAAAATAGCCTTGGTCCCAAACGGACAGAAAATGGAAAAGTGCTGTGGTCATTAAGGGGTTAAGCAGAAAGTACGGAGTTTAACAAGGCAAATATAAATTAAATCAATTTGGATAACTGTACCAGATAGAGAGAGAGTCCGGAGTTAAGGCTGCTATGATATCGATACCGGAGGTAAAGGCTTTCTTTTACTATGTTCAGAAGTCCTTGCAATTAGCTGGAGGAGTAGAGGATAGAATCTGGAACACGCTAGGGAAGCGTGTGTAGCAAGCGTGAGCTGTGGCTTCCAAATGGTAAGAGGTGAAAAGCTGAGATGGCGGGTGACGTCACCGCGGAATCCGGCTCCGAAGGTAGTGCAGACAGCTGCGGTAGGCAGCGTGATTAGCGTATGAAGCTGTTAGTAGCGAGAAAGCTGGAGACTGGTTGTTCCGAGAACAAAGTTGAAATGAGCTGGAACCTTAGTCACTTTAGGTATTTGCAACAAAGTATAGACTTAATGTAGCAATGATCCAAAGGCTTGTAATAATGCTTCCAGGAGAGGCTAAGGTAGATGACTGATATAGTCAAAAATTACTAAGCAATGAATGAACTGAGGGAGGGGTTTTTATACAAATGGCAAGTGGTGTCAGGTATCCTTAAAGGTACAGTTGTAAGTCATGACACTAAGTTACAAAAAATAAAAAAATATTTACAAACATCAGAAAAATATTACAACAATTTTAAACTAATTTCACCTACTCTAAGCCCCCTAATAAAATAACAAAGCCCCCCTAAATAAAAAAATGCCCTACCCTATTCTAAATTAAAAAAGTTCAAAGCTCTTTTACCTTACCAGCCCTTAAAAGGACCTTTTGTGGGGCACGCCCCAAAGAATTCAGCTCTTTTGTCTGTAAAAAAAAAACATACAATACCCCCCCCCAACATTACAACCCACCACCCACATACCCCTAATCTAACCCAAACTCCCCTTAAATAAACCTAACACTAAGCCCCTGAAGATCTTCCTACCTTATCTTCACCTCGCCGGGTATCACCGATCGGTCCTGGCTCCAAAATCTTCATCCAACCCAAGCGGGGGCTAGACATCCATATTCCTGCGGCTGAAAATCCTATCAGCCAATCGGAATTCGAGGGACGCCATCTTGGATGACGTCCCTTAAAGGAACCGTCATTCTTCAGTTGGATGTCGTCGGAAGAAGATTGATCCGCGCTGGAGGTCTTCACGATGGAGCCGTTTGGATCAAGATGGTTGCCGGTCTGGATCGCCTCTTCTTCCCGGATAGGATGAAGACTTTGGAGCCTCTTCTGGACCTCTTCAGCCGCAGGATTATGGATGTCTAGCCCCCGCTTGGGTTGGATGAAGATTTTGGAGCCAGGACCGATCGGTGATACCCGGCGAGGTGAAGATAAGGTAGGAAGATCTTCAGGGGCTTAGTGTTAGGTTTATTTAAGGGGGGTTTGGGTTAGATTAGGGGTATGTGGGTGGTGGGTTATAATGTTGGGGGGGGGTATTGTATGTTTTTTTTTTACAGGCAAAAGAGCTGAATTTCTTGGGGCATGCCCCACAAAAGGTCCTTTTAAGGGCTGGTAAGGTAAAAGAGCTTTGAACTTTTTTAATTTAGAATAGGGTAGGGCATTTTTTTATTTTGGGGGGCTTTGTAATTTTATTAGGGGGCTTAGAGTAGGTGTAATTAGTTTAAAATTGTTGTAATATTTTTCTAATGTTTGTAAATATTTTTTTATTTTTTGTAACTTAGTTCTTTTTTATTTTTTGTACTTTAGTTAGTTTATTTAATTTTATTTATTTGTAGGTATTTTATGTAATTAATTTATTGATAGTGTAGTGTTAGGTTTAATTGTAGATAATTGTAGGTATTTTATTTAATTTATTTATTGATAGTGTAGTGTTAGGTTTAATTGTAACTTAGGTTAGGATTTATTTTACAGGTAATTTTGTAATTATTTTAACTATTTTAGCTATTAAATAGTTCTTAACTATTTAATAGCTATTGTACCTGGTTAAAATAAATACAAAGTTACCTGTAAAATAAATATAAATCCTAAAATAGCTATAATATAATTATAATTTATATTGTAGCTATATTAGGGTTTATTTTACAGGTAAGTATTTAGCTTTAAATAGGAATAATTTCTTTAATAAGAGTTAATTTATTTCGTTAAATTTAAATTATATTTAACTTAGGGGGGTGTTAGGGTTAGGGTTAGACTTAGCTTTAGGAGTAAATCCATTTATTACAGTAGC
Organism: Bombina bombina; assembly: GCF_027579735.1. Taxonomy (NCBI): domain Eukaryota; kingdom Metazoa; phylum Chordata; class Amphibia; order Anura; family Bombinatoridae; genus Bombina; species Bombina bombina. Next base: position 1,318,540,637 of record NC_069499.1, read on the forward strand.
GGCGAGATTCGGTCGGCAGATTAGGGGTTAATAATTGAAGTTAGGTGTCGGCAATGTTAGGGAGGGCAGATTAGGGGTTAATACTATTTATTATAGGGTTATTGAGGCGGGAGTGAGGCGGATTAGGAATTAATACATTTATTATAGTAGCGCTCAGGTCCGGTCGGCAGATTAGGGTTTAATAAGTGTAGTTAGGTGGAGGCGATGTTGGGGGCGGCCGATTAGGGGTTAATAAATATAATATAGGGGTCGGCGATATTAGGGCAGCAGATTAGGGGTACATAGCTATAATGTAGGTGGCGGGGGTGTACGGAGCGGCAGATTAGGGGTTAAAAATAATATGCAGGGGTCAGCGATAGCGGGGGTGGCAGATTAGGGGTTAATAAGTGTAAGGTTAGGGGTGTTTAGACTCGGGGTACATGTTAGAGTGTTAGGTGCAGACGTAGGAAGTGTTTCCCCATAGAAAACAATGGGGCTGCGTTAGGAGCTGAACGCGGCTTTTTTGCAGGTGTTAGTTTTTTTTTTAGCTCAAATGGCCCCATTGTTTTCTATGGGGATATCGTGCACGAGCACGTTTTTGAAGCTGGCCGCGTCCGTAAGCACCGCTGGTATCTAGAGTTGCAGTGGCGTTAAATTATGCTCTACGCTCCCTTTTTGGAGCCTAACGCACTGAAAACCCAGCCATTCTGTGAACTCTAAATACCAGCGGTATTTAAAAGGTGCGTGGGAAAAAAAGCAAGCGTAGCTAACGCACCCCTTTGGCCGCAGAACTCTAAATCTAGGCGTTAGGGTTTATTTAACAGGTAAGTATTTAGTTTTAAATAGGAATTAGTTAGTTATTAATAGTAGGTTTTATCTAGATTTATTTTAATTACATTAAAGTTAGTGGGTGTTAGGGTTAGGTTTAGGTTTAGGGGTTAATAACTTTAGTATAGTGGTGGCGACGTTGGGGGCGGCAGATTAGGGGTTAATAAGTGTAATGTAGGTTGCAGCGATGTTAGGGACAGCAGATTAGGGGTTAATAATATTTAACTAGTGTTTGCGATGCGGGAGTACAGCGGTTTAGGGGTTAATATGTTTACTGTATTATAGTGGCGGCGATGTCCGGAGCGGCAGATTAGGGGTTAATAATTTTAGTGTTTGTGATGCGGGAGGGCCTCGGTTTAGGGGTTAATAGGTAGTTTATGGGTGTTAGTGTACTTTTTAGCACTTTAGTTATGACTTTTATGTTAAGACGTTGTAGCATAAAACCCATAACTACTGACTTTCAGTTTACGTTATGGATCTTGATGGTATTGGCTGTACCACTCACTTTTTGGCCTCCCAGGCAGACTCGTAATACTGGTGCAAATGAAGTCCCATTGAAAACTGACTTTTTGAAAGCTGCGGTAGTTACATTGCGTTACGGCCAAATAAGTGTGCGGTGCAGCTAAACCTACAAAACTCGTAATACCAGCGGTAGTGAAAAAGAGCCTTAACGAGGCTTTTTCACTCATACCACAAAACTCGTAATCTAGTCGAGTAACAGTGATCAAAAAACAGGCAATACAAAAAGGGGGTTGGGACAAAGCGCTCCAAAAGGAGCCGACCAAAAACTAGGACAAAATATATATATATAAAATACCTTGTACAGCAAAAAAATTAGCTTGTGTGACAAACAATAAATTATACAACTAAAAATAAAATATAAAATATATATGACATTCCTTATATATCAAAAAAGAGACCAAAAAAAATAATATTATAAATTAAGGACCCAAGATTGGTGTAGTAAAATGTTTTAATGAACTGTTCTGAAGAAACAATAAAAAAGACCAATAAAACAAATTGATGCCGGCATCTGTTTGAACAGTTTTAAGCCCTTAAATAATTAATCTTAATAGCGGTCTGAAAGCTAGTATAATAATATGATATTTAGTAAAACATAGAAAAATCAAAACGGATTATACAATATAAAGGATGCAATCGATGTACAATTGTGGCTCTGATATTGGTGCGTATATTAAAACTAATATGGAAATTTGCAAAAAAGTGTCACAGTTCCTTTTCTTTTTGTAAGAGACCTAAATCATAGGCAAGAATAAAAGAGCAATACTTAGTCTATATGTATAGATGTTAGTTGTTGTCTTACGCTGTGCACAGACTGTGATGGAATGGGATACAGTGGAGAGAAAACTGTCCGTGAATAAGCAACTTCTGTAGTGAATTCCGTAGGAATGACGTCAGTTCATGTGACTATGTGACGTGGTCCGCTGGCCTCCAAATGATACTGTGTATCTTCCGTTGTTGTAAAGCTGGTCCTCTTCAGATCACCTAGTGTTGAGATCAATGGAACAGATTCTATCTCACAACCATTTAACGACCTGCTGCACAGAATGACTGTCAAGGATTCAAGATAGGATGCAAACCTAGCCAAGATACAAATATTGTGAAATCCAAACCTTTTCTGGTCCCAGCCCAGGCAGCTTGGATGAAGGATTTTCTACCTGTACTTAGAAAAGGTGGGCAGCAGCTCTAACTGTTCCCAAAACACTAGCTTTGGTGAGCTGAAGAAATTGTGAGATATCCTTGACAGTCATTCTGTGCAGCAGGTCATTAAATGGTTGTGAAATAGAATTTGTTCCATTGATCTCAACACTAGGTGATCTGAAGAGGACCAGTTTTGGAACAATGGAAGATACACAGTATTGTTTGCAGGCCAGCGGACCACGTCACATAGTCACATGATCTGACATCATTCCAAAAAGTTGCTTATTCACGGACAGTGAGCTTTCTCTCCTCTGTATCCCATTCCATCGGAGTCTGTGCACAGTGGAAGAGAACAACTAACATCTATACATATAGACTAAGTATTGTTTTTTTATTCCTGCCTATTATTTAGGTCTGTTACGAAAAGAAAAGGAACTGTGACAGTTTTCTGCAAATTTCCATATTAGTTATAATATACGCACCAATATCAGAGCCAGGATTGTACATCAATTGCATCCTTTAGATTGTATGATCCGTTTTACTAAATATCATGTTATTATACTTGCTTTCACACAGCTATTAAGATTAATTATTTAAGGGCTTTAAACTATTTAAACAGATGCCGGCATCAATTTGTTTTAATATTTGACTTTTCTATTGGTCTTTTTTATTGTTCCTTCAGAACAGTTCATTAAAACATTTTATTGCACCAATCTTGGGTTCTTAATTTATAATATTATTTTATTTGGTCTCTTTTTGATATATAAGGAATGTCAAATATATTTTATATTTTATTTTTAGTTGTATAATTTATTGTTTGTCACACAAGCTAATTTTTTTGCTGTACAAGGTATTTTATATATATATATTTTCCTTTTGGAGCGCTTTGTCCCGACCCCCTTTTTGTATTGCCTATTATATGCTGTCCCTATCAACTTGGATCCATGGTATCATTGGGTACTATTATAGATCAAGCCCTAGTGCCACAGTTTTAAATGATATCTATTAGTTTGCATAATCTCCCAGCTTGTTGCAAAATTACATAGCCTGACTATATTAAACCTCTTTATAAAATAATACTTTACTAGGTAAACCAGACCTCCATGAGGTTATGCTCTTATTATGGGAAGGCAAGCTGATATAAACCCCTCCTCTAAGGTAATCCATTCAATGCTAACAACTCCCCACCACTTTCTTGATCTAATACCTTTAAACCTCCCCATTGTAACATGACCCCCTTCCCTTTCCCCCTTCTAATTTCCCTCTCCCCCCTTTTTCCCCCTCTTCTTCTCTCTTCTTACTTAACCTTTTGTTAACACTCTTTCAACGAGCATAGTTTGCTCGGCCACATTACGCTTTACCAATCAGATTACGGTTACAAACTGTTAAATATAGTTTTATTGAGATGAACATGTTATACAGTTATTTATTGTTTGTGAAACTTAAAGGAAATTGAATTCAAGCACATTATGTACTTAAACCTGGACTTTATCTTCTGTGATGGACTCTCCTAATTGCCTATTACAGGTGAACTAGCTCCAGAACTTCAACTCGCCTCACCGAAGTTAATCCGTTTCAAAACTCCTCCTGCTTTGTAAGATTTCTCTTCAGAGATAAGATGTGTTACTTCTAAAATGATTCTACTATTGCTCCTTACATATTGTCTTGTATATTTCAAAGCCTTAATAAACTTGCATTCCAAAAAAAAATAGTACTTTACATTAAAGGGGCATAAAACCCATCTTTTTTCTTAGATGATTCAGAAAGAGCATGCCATTTGTTTCATTTTCTTGGTATCCTTTGTTAAAAAGGATACGTAGGTAGGCCCAGGAGCTGCTGATTGGTGGCGGCACATGTATTCCTAGTGTTATTGGCTCACCCATGTTCATTGCAGTTTCTTCAACAAAGGATACCAAGATGATGAAGCAATTTAGACAATAGATTTAAACTGGAAAGTTGTTTTAAAATTGTATTGTCCCTTTAAAGTGAATGTAAACTTTCACAAATGAAAGTGCCCCTGTTTTTAAAAATATATTTAAAAACAGGGGCACTTTCATTCATGAAAGTTTACATTGAAGCCATTCTTTTAAAATACTTACCTTTTATTCCTAGCAAGCGTTGAACACTGGAAAAGCAATTCCCCCGCCTCCAGATCGTCTCTTCTTAGTCAGAAATGACGAATCCGGCTTCCTCCAATAACGGCTTCCCCCCCGAGCAAACATTGCCTGAGGCCACGCCGTGATTGGACGAAGCTGGATTCGTCATTTCTGAAGTAAGAAGATACGTCCTGTTGGCGGAGGAATCGCTGCTCCAGTGTTCCACACTTGCTAGGACTAAAAGGTAAGTATTTTAAAAGAACAGCTTCAATGTAAACTTTCATGAATGAAAGTACCCCTGTTTTTAATAGTATTCTTAAAAACAGGGCTTTCATTTGTGAAAGTGGACATTCACTTTAAACTTAAAAATAAAGAAAAACTAAATTATAATGTGCTGTTATTTCTTCTGAATGTATTTGTTAGATCTCCGGACAAAACTGGCTAAACTGGCATCTAAAATTACATGAGAAAATAAAATCTTTGCTAAATTTATTTTTTAAAGATAATGTTTCTATTTTATTTGTTTTTTGTTATTATACTGCACACAACAGAGTTAAAATATAATGTGATTACTGGCTTTAATTTGAAACCTTAGTGTATTTACATAATGTTGTGTAACCATCAGTAGGCAGACTTACCAGGAAAGAAGAAATGTGCATATAACAGTATTAGTCATTGGTTTATTATATTTATAGATTAGTTCTGCAATAAACACTACGCAATCTGCATATTAAATAGCAGAGAGTAGGCTTCTTTGAAAGAATGATGAGTGTTTAAAAGCTTTGCTGAATTCCATCCACTACAAAGTTCCTTGCTTAAATGGGCATGAAGTAAAATTACTGCTTTGCCTTGTTATTCTTTGTTTCCTTTAACTTGTTTTCAATGGAATATACAGGTGGCCCTCGGTTTACAAGGGTTCAATTTACACCGTTTCAGAATAACAACCTTTTTTTCCAGTCATGTGACTGCTATTGAAAAGCTTTGAGAAGCAGTGCATTTATTAAAATAGCCAGTAGGTGGAGCTGTCCGCTTGTGTTGCCGCAAAGTCAAGCAAGCTGAAATTAATCAGTTTAACCAGACCTGAGCTATCGAGCAGATTTCAAAGGAACAAGATCTTCCGGTCTATAAATCAGTCCAGATTGGAATGCATAGAAAGAACTGTTTGCAGAAAAATGCAAGTGAAGTCTGTGTTGTGTGATTATGTTATTAGGTTTATAATGCTGTTTAGCAAATGTTTTTGTTAATTTAACTTAGTTTAATTATATATTCTGTGCTGTGTGATTATTTTATTAGGTTTATAATGCTGTTTAGCATTTAAAGTCTTCATTTCAAAGCTTTAAAAATAATGTATTAGGTGTTACTTATGACAATTTTGAGAGGGGTCTGGAACCCAACTCCCTCACTTCCCATTGACTTAAATTATAAACTGGGATTCAATTTACAACGGTTTCGATTTACAACCATTCCTTCTGGAACCTAACCCCGGCGTAAAATGAGGGCTACCTGTACTGAGTTATTCTAAGGAATGTGCACATGTTTAAAAGCAAACCGCAAAATCCGTTGGAAACATTGAAGCTGCTATTCAAAATCAAATAGTCCAGGCTGATAAAGAGGACTCATTAAGACAATGTGGGATATTTATCAAAGCCTCAACTATGCTGCATTCGCCGGCACCAATACGCTCACCTAACCTCGCCTAATATCGCGACCGCAGACCTGAGTACGCTCTCCATATTTATAAAAAAAGGTGGCAAAAAGCCACGCAACAAGTATGGGGCGAAGAGCATCAGACTGTTGTTAATTAACAATCATCAATCTCGCTGCTATTCGGCTTTTTATCAACTTTATTTATACCCTGTCACTAAACGCCGCCACTATACTAAAATGTTTAACCCCTACCCCACCGCAACTGTAATAATGTTATTAACCCCTATCCCGCCACTCCCGGACCCCGCCGCGGCACACACACAATTACATTAAACTAGCAATTAAATTAACTATATTACATATTAAAAAACCATAACCCTACTTAAATTATTTAAATCTACTATTACAAATTGCTAAATTACAAAAAACCCTGCTAAGTTACAAACAATAAAAAACACTAAATTACAAAAAAAAACCACAGTATCAAAAATAAAAATGAATTACACCTGATCTAATAATAAAAAAGCCCCCCCCCCCAAATAAAAAAAACCCTAGCCTATAATAAACTACCAATGGCCCTTAAAAGGGCATTTTGCTGGGCATTTCCCCAAAGAAATCAGCTCTTTTACCTGTAAAAAAAAATACAAACACCCCCCAACAGTAAAACCTACCACCCAACCAACCAACCCCCCCAAATAAAAGGCCTATCTAAAAAACCTAAGCTCCCCATTGCCATAAAAAGGACATTTGTATGGGCATTGGTCTTAAAAGGGCATTTAGCTCTTATACCTGCCCAGACCCTACTCTAAAAATAAAATCCACCAAAGAAAACCTTAAATAAACCTAACACTAACCCCCGACGATCCACTTACAGTTTTTGTCAGTTCCGCTTGAGGAATCCAGCCAGCCAGCAAGCAGTCTTCATCCAGGCGACAAGAAGTCTTCATCCATGGGCCGCTTCCATCTTCATCCATCCAGCATGGAGCGGATCCATCCTGAAGACATCCGGAGTGGAGCTCCTCTTCAATACGGTCACCGCCGTAAACTGGAACTTGAATGCAAGTGAAGTCATCCAAGATGGCATCCCTTGCAGTCCTATTGGCTGAAAGGTTCCAATCAGCCAATATGATTAGAGCTGCTAAAATCCTATTGGCTGTTCCAATCAGCCAATAGGATTTGAGCAGCTCTCATCCTATTGGCTGTTCCAATCAGCCAATAGGATGAGAGCTCAATCCTATTGGCTGTTTGGAACAGCCAATAGGATTTTAACAGCATAATATAAGTTGTTAATTATTAAATATAAAGTGCACATGCTGAGGCTAGTGAAACAGAGCAGCAGCATTGCAGCCATTTGTATTAGCTGCTTCTGCCCACCAGGAAATCTCCTTTTATCCCAGTAGGCCAATCCGGCCTTGTATTTTCCATATATTACTATGTATTGTACAGTGCTCAGAGAACAAACACCAAATTTTTAAAATAAAGTGTAATATTTGTACTAGTGTATTAGTAATAATGTGGAACTATAAGCATTCCTATTTCCTTTTGCATCAGTGTTATTTTTATAATCAGTTTAAAAAACTGATATAACAGTAATTTGTAGCATGGCAACTTAATAAAAATAAAAAAATAAAAAAAAGGTCTTTATTACTGAGACTCGAATAGCATTTTTTTCCAAAGTGAAGATTGAAAAAAATAAGTTACAAGGGTATAAAATGGAAGTGCAAAATGGATGTGCTCTAATTTGTTAGAGCATGTAATGTTTGCAATGCTCACTATGGAATGTTAAGGGTGTAATTAGGGATGGGCGAATGTTTCTAAAAATTAGAAATTTAAAACAAATTTTGATACATTCGTTCATTCTAATCGAATTTTGAATGTTTATATAACATTCTAACATTCTATTTTCAAATTTTCGTTTTCAAATTTTTCAATAAAATTCGAAAATATTTGTTCGGATAATAGAATTCTTAGCTATGTATTCATTCAATTTCGAAATGTAATATTCAAATTCGAAATGTGTTTAATAAATGTGATATTCGATTTGAATGTGATATTCGATTTGAATGTGACATTCGAATTCAAAATAGTATTTCTAGTATAATATTGTGTTTTATAAATGTAATATTCAAATTCGAATGTGATATTCGATTCAAATGTGATATTCGATTAGAATGTGACAATCAAATTCGAATGTGACATTCAAATTCGAATGTGACATTCAAATTCGAATGTTACATTCGAAAACTGTAAATAACATTCGAAAATCAAATTTTTAAGAATATTCATTCTTATCAACATTCTATTATGTAAATCGAACTCCTACAATAACATTTGTTCTAACATTCGAATTTGAATATAAACACATTCGCTCATCCCTAGGTGTAATTGTCACAAAGGGTTTAAAACATATAGAAAAGTACAGCTCGGAAGAAGAAAAGAACTTCTGATCACAAAAATAAAAAGAAACTTGTGAGAGAATGGACAAAGAATATTAAAACGAGCATTTTTATGCATAGTTATTCTATTTTGCCCAGGTTTAAAGGAGTTGTTGTACTTTATATGAATAGACAAATGAAAACCAATCAATCTATGACCCATAAAATGACACAATCACAATAATTCAGGAAATTTGCCTTTTAAATAGGGAAGTGTGATGCATGACATATGAGCATTGTATACTTCTAAGGGATGCTTAATAAATTTCCTAAAAACTCAAGAAATGGTTAAAAATATATTGACTTTGATTCAGTGCATTTGCAGCAGCTATAAATTCCCCTTGGTGTTTTATTTATCTTCCCTCATCTCATTGGCCCAGTTAAAAGAGAAACCAAGCACCTATATTCTTTTGATCTCATGTCAGACGTCTTTGTAAACTCATCTGTCTTTTTTAGCCTGCAGTCAATGTTCAGGGTACCCATCAAGGTGACAATATTCTCATGTCCAAAATTTCCACTAAAATTGATTGTACTTTTTCCTGATACTCCTATGTACTCAGCGAATTTGTGGTGTGTTAGTCTTTGGTCACCCATCACCTTGCCATGAATTCCTAGAAACAGTTTTTAACTGTTGGTGAGATGGAGTAGTTTCTCCTACCTTACAAACCATATCCTTATGGATTTCTGTTGAAGTAACTTTGTTTCATCAAATATTAAGCAACTGCAGAATATTTACTTTGCTCTGTTTTTTTGTTTTGTTTGTTTTTTAGTAAACGTATTAACAGCTCACACAAAATGTCCTGTAAATAAGAACAGGTTAATGGTATTTATTAATGTGCGAGCGGACATGATACAATGAAGCGTATCATGTCCACTGCACATCGATAAATGCCAACAGCATATGCAGTCTGCATTTATCATTGCACTAGCAGTTCTTGCGAATTGCTGGTGCAATGCTGCCCCCTGCAGATTCGCAGCCAATCGGCCGCTAGCAGGGAGTGTCAATCAACCCGATCAGAGCAGGTGGACAAGTTATGGAGCAGCGGTCTTTAGACATTAGGCATCAAGCGTACGGAGCTTGATAAATCGGCCCCTAGATCTCATAGGGTTTCATTTATACAGCAGCTTCGGAGCCCGGCTTTTCAGGTTCCCGTGAGCTTAAAGGGACAGTCTAGTCAAAATTAAACTTTTATGATTCAGATAGGGCATACAAATTTGCTTTGCTCTCTTGTTTTTTTTGTTGAAAGCTAAGCCTAGGTAGTCTCATATGCTAATTTCTAAGCCCTTGAAGGCCGCCTCTTATCTCAGTGCATTTTGACAGTTTTGTAAAGCTAGACAGTGCTACTTCATGTGGGCCATATAGATAACATTGAGCTCATTCCTGTGAAGTTATTTATGAGTCAGCACTGATTGGCTAAAATGCATGTATGTCAAAAGACCTGAAATAAGGGGGCAGTCTGCAAAGGCTTAGATACAAGTTAATTACAGAGGTAGAAAGTATATTAATATAACCGTGTTTGTTATGCAAAACTGGGGAATGGGTAATAAAGGAATCATATCTTTTTAAACAATAAAAATTCTGGAGCAGACTGTCCCTTTAACCTGCTGCTACTTAACCTCTCCGCCACCTATAGGGCTCCAAGTACTAAGCACTAGGATGATTGATAGCCCCCTCTAGCATGCGATTGGCATTGAACAAGCAGGGGCAGCCGCAGCATTGCACAAGTAGCGGCTGATTAAATGCTGATATATTGTTGCTAATATATTGCTGCCCGCTTGGCGCAAGGCTAGGAGGACGAGGTTCATTACAGTAAACCTTATCCGCCTGCCTGATGATAAATGGAGCCTTTTTTATTTTCTATATAAACTAAAACCAGAGATGCATATTTTTTTCAATCCTGTCAAAATCAATGTTTTAAAATATACATGGGTTAAAATAAAAACATAATTTATGTAAGAACTTACCTGATAAATTAATTTCTTTCATATTGGCAAGAGTCCATGAGCTAGTGATGTATGGGATATACAGTCCTACCAGGAGGGGCAAAGTTTCCCAAACCTCAAAATGCCTATAAATACACCTCTCACCACACCCACAATTCAGTTTAATGAATAGCCAAGTAGTGGGGTGATAAAGAAAGGAGTAAAAAACATCAACAAAGTAAATTGGAAATAATTGTGCTTTATACAAAAAAATCATAACCACCATAAAAAGGGTGGGCCTCATGGACTCTTGCCAATGTGAAAGAATTAATTTATCAGGTAAGTTCTTACATAAATTATGTTTTCTTTCATTTAATTGGCAAGAGTCCATGAGCTAGTGATGTATGGGATAGCAATACCAAAGATGTGGAACTCCACTTAAGAGTCACTAGAGAGGGAGGGATAAAAATAAAAGCAGACATTTTCCGCTGAAAAAAATAATCTACAACCCAAAATATAAGTTTATACTCATAAATGAAAGGAAAAAACTTAAATCATAAGCAGAAGAATCAAACTGAAACAGCTACCTGAAGAAATTTCTACCAAAAACTGCTTCCGAAGAAGCAAATACATCAAAATGGTAGAATTTAGTAAATGTATGCAAAGAAGACCAAGTTGGGGCTTTGCAAATCTGATCAACTGAAGCTTCATTCTTAAAAGCCCATGAAGTGGAGACTGATCTAATAGAATGAGCTGTAATTCCAAATAAGCTTGATGAATCAAAAACTTTAACCACGAAGCCAAGGAAACAGAAGGTCTTCTGACCTTTCCTAGAACCAGAAAATATAACAAATAGACTAGAAGTCTTCCTGAAATTTTTAGTAGTTTCAACATAAGCTCTTACCACATCCAAAGAATGTAAGGATCTCTCCAAAGAATTCTTAGGATTAGGACACAAGGAAGGGACAACAATTTCTCTATTAATGTTGTTAGAATTCACAACCTTAGGTAAGAATTTAAATGAAGTCCGCAAAACCGCCTTATCCTGATGAAAAATCAGAAAAGGAGATTCACAAGAGAGAGCGGATAATTCAGAAACTCTTCTAGCAGAAGAGATGGCCAAAAGAAACAACACTTTCCAAGAAAGTAGTTTAATGTCCAAAGAATGGATAGGCTCAAATGGAGGAGCCTGTAAAGCCTTCAAAACTAAATTAAGACTCCAAGGAGGAGAGATTGATTTAATGACAGGCTTGATATGAACCAAAGCCTGAGCAAAACAATGAATATCAGGAAATTTAGCAATCTTTCTGTGAAATAAAACAGAAAGAGCAGGGATTTGTCCTTTCAAGGAACTTGCAGACAAACCTTTATCCAAACCATCCTGAAGAAACTGTAAAATGTAAAAAAGAGAATTTATGAAAAGAACACCATGAAATGTAAGTCTTCCAAACGATAATAAGATAATAAATCTTTCTAGAAACAGATTTACGAGCCTGCAACATAGTATTAATCACTGAGTCAGAGAAACCTATATGACTAAGCACTAAGCGTTCAATCTCCATACCTTCAAATTTAATGATTTGAGATCCTGATGGAAAAAACGGACCTTGAGATAGAAGGTCTGGCCTTAGTGGAAGTGGCCAAGGTTGACAACTGGATATCCAAACAAGATTTACATACCAAAACCTGTGAGGCCATGCTGGAGCTACCAGCACCACAAATGATTGTTCCATGATGATCCTGGAGATCACTCTTGGAAGAAGAACTAGAGGCAGGAAAATATAAGCAGGTTGATAACACCAAGGAAGTGCCAATGCATCCACTGCTTCAGCCTGAGGATCCCTGGACCTGGACAGGTACCTGGGAAGTTTTTTTTAGATGAGATGCCATCAGATCTGTTTCTGGAAGCCCCCATATCTGAACAATTCTGAGAAAACACATCTGAGTGGAGAGACCATTCTCCTGGATATAAAGTCTGATGACTGAGGTAATCCGCTTCCCAATTGTCTATACCTGGGATATGAACCACAGAAATTAGACAGGAGCTGGATTCCACCCAAACAAGTATCCAAGATACTTCATTCATAGTTTGAGGACTGTCAGTCCCACCCTGATGATTGACATATGCCACAGTTGTGACATTGTCTGTCTGAAAACAAATGAACGGTTCTCTCTTCAACAAAGGCCAAAATTGAAGAACCTTGAGAATCGCACAGAGTTCCAAAATATTGATTGGTAATCTCGTCTCTTGAGATTTCCAAACTCCTTGTGCTGTCAGAGATCCTCAAACAGCTCACCAACCTGAAAGACTCACATCTGTTGTGATCACAGTCCAGGTTGGACGGACAAAAGAGGCCCCTAAAATTATACGATGGTGATCTAACCACCAAGTCAGAGAAAGTCAAACATTGGGATTTAAGGATATTAATTGTGATATCCTTGTATAATCCCTGCACCATTGTTTCAGCATACAAAGCTGGTGAGGTCTCATATGAAAACGAGCAAAGGGAATCGCATCCGATGCTGCAATCATGAGACCTAAAACATCCATGCACATAGCAACTGAAGGGAATGACTGAGACTGAAGGTTCTGACAGGCTGAAACCAATTTCAAACGTCTCTTGTCTGTTAGAGACAAAGTCATGGACACTGAATCTATCTGGAAACCTAAAAAGGTTACCCTTGTCTGAGGAATCAAAGAACTTTTTGGTAAATTGATCCTCCAACCATGTCTTCGAAGAAACAACACTAGTTGATTTGAGTGAGATTCTGCATAACGTAAAGACTGAGCGAGTACCAAGATATCGTCCAAATAAGAAAATACTGCAAAACCCCGCTCTCTGATTACAGAGAGTAGGGCACCTAGAACCTTTGAAAAGATTCTTGGAGCTGTCACTAGGCCAAAAGGAAGAGCAACAAATTGGTAATGCTTGTCTAGAACAGTGAATCTCAGGAACTGATAGTGATCTGGATGAATCAGAATATGAAGATATGCGTCCTGTAAGTCTATTGTGGACATATAATGCCCTTGCTGAACAAAAGGCAGAATAATCCTTATAGTCACCATTTTGAAAGTTGGTACTCTTACATATTGATTAAAAATATTTAGATCCAAAACTGGTCTCAATAAATTTTCTTTCTTTGGGACAATGAATAGATTTGAATAAAACCCCAGACCTTGTTCCTGAAATGGAACTGGCACAATTACCCTTGATAACTCCATGTCTGAAACACACTGGAATGCGTGAGAAAAAATATTCTCACAGGCGGTCTCACTCTGAATCCTATTCTTTACTTCTGAGAGACAATACTATGAATCCAATGATTTTGGACCGAATTGATCCAAACATCTTGGAAAAAATTTAATCTGCCCCCTACCAGCTGAGCTGGAATGAGGGTCGCACCTTCATGTGGACTTGGGGGCTGGTTTTGATCTCTTAAATGGTTTGGATTTATTCCAATTTGAAGAAGGTTTCCAATTGGAAGCCGATTCCTTGGGGGAAGGATTAGGTTTCTGTTCTTTATTTTGTCGAAAGGAACAAAAATGGTTAAAAGCTTTAGATTTACCCTTAGGTTTTTTATTCTGAGGCAAAAAAACTCCCTTCCCCCCAGTAACAGTTGAAATTATTGAATCCAACTGAGAACCAAATAATTTATTACCTTGGAAAGAAAGAGATAGCAATCTTGACATAGAAGTCATATCAGCATTCCAAGATTTGAGCCACAAAGCTCTTCTAGCTAAAATAGCTAAAAACATAGATTTAACATCAATTTTGATAATATTAAAAATGGCATCACAAATTAAATTATTAGCATGTTGAATAAACTTAACAATGCTAGACAAATCATGATCCGATACTTGTTGCGCTAAAGTATCCAACCAAAAAGTTGAAGCAGCTGCAACATAAGCCAAAGAAATTGCAGGGCTAAGAAGATGACCTGAATATAAATAAGCTTTCCTTAGATAAGATTCAAGTTTCCTATCTAAAGGATCTTTAAAAGAAGTACTATCTTCCGTAGGAACAGTAGTACGTTTAGCAAGAGTAGAGATAGCCCCATCAACTTTGAGGATCTTTTCCCAAAACTCCAATCTAACTTCTGGCAAAGGATACAACTTTTTAAACCTTGAAGAAGGAATAAAAGAAGTACCAGGCTTATTCCATTCCTTAGAAATCATCATATCAGAAATAGCATCAGGAAATGGAAAACCCTCTGGAATAAACACAGGAGATTTATAAACAGAATTTAAACAAAATATCAAGAGGACTAGTTTCCTCCATATCCATGTAATCAACACTTCTTTTAACAAAGAACAAATATACTCCAACTTAAATAAATAAGAGGATTTATCAGTGTCAATATCTGAGGCAGGATCTTCTAAATCAGATAGATCCTCATCAGAGAAGAATAATTCAGTATGTTTTCAATCATTTGAAAATTCATCATCTTTATGAGAAGTTTTAAAAGACCTTTTACGTTTATTAGAAGGCGGAATGGCAGACAAAGCCTTCTGTATAGAATCAGAAATAAATTCTTTTAAATTTACAGGTATATCTTGTGCATTGGATGTTGAGGGAACAGCAACAGGTAATGAATTACTACTGATGGATAAATGTTCTGCATGTAAACGTTTATCGTGACAACTATAAATACAAACCACAGCTGGAGGTATAATCTCCACAAGTTTACAACAAATGCACTTAGCTTTGGTAGAACTGTTATCAGGCAGCAGGGATCCAACAGTGAATTCTGAGACAGGATCAGATTGAGACATCTTGCAAATGTAAGAGAAAAAAACTACATATAAAGCAAAATTATCAATTTCCTTATATGGCAGTTTTAGGAATGGGAAAAATGCAAACAGAATAGCCCTCTGACATAAAAAAAGGCAAGAGGCAAATAGGAATGGGGTCTAAAATAATGAAAATATTTGGCGCCAAGTATGACGCACAACAAACAGAAAAATATTTTTTGGCGCCAAAAACATCTGGAAATGACACGCTCGAGTCATAGATGACGCAACTTTGTGAAAGGACCCGGCATCAACTAAGACACCGGAAATGACAAATTTGCATCAACAAACATAACTCCGCGCTAAAAAAATCTCACGCCAAGAATGACGCAATAAACTTTAGCTTTTTGTGCCCTCGCGAGCCTAATTCTGCCTGCGAATTTGAAAAATGACAGTCAATTGAAAAAAGACTACACCCCAGGTAAGAAATACATTTCTAAAAAATGCATTTCCCAGATATGAAACTGACAGTCTGCAAAAGGAAATATACTGAAACCTGAATCATGGCAAATATAAGTACAATACATATATTTAAAACTTTATATAAATACATAAAGTGCCAAACCATAGCTGAGAGTGTCTTAAGTAATGAAAACATACTTACCTTAAGGCACCCATCCACATATAGCAGATAGACAAACCAGTACTGAAACGGTTATCAGTAGAGGTAATGGAATATTAGAGTATATCGTTGTTAGGGGTAATATGAACCTGACTGCAGCCATCTTGTTCCCCACAGCCATCTTGTGATGATTAGCATCCATTTTGTAATAATTAGACTTTATTATAGCAGTTATTATGTAGTGAGAAATATGCTGATGTTAGTAAAATTGTATTAGTATTACTGGCCTTGTAGAAGGTTCCTGGCAAGGTGCCTGGAAGTCTGTTATCTAGGTAAGATGGCCAAACGACCTTGCTTTAGGCTGAAATATGCGCACAGATATATTTTTGCTACTGTCATAAGAAACACTCCTTCATACTCCTCTTTTTCTCATGTATTTTTGTAAGCTTCTTTTGTTCATGAAATATGGTACGAGATGACGTGGTCCTAACGTGTCATTCCCTTAACCCTGTATGTTACTATAAGAAAGGTTTGCACTGTGAAATAAACAGAATTGGCTTTCGATCATAATGCTGCGTGGTATGAGTCATTCTAAAGGGCCCTTATCAGGTAATCTACATATGCCTCAGGTGGTACACTAGGCCCCAGGCTTTGGCCTGCACTGACACTTACCCCCTGAAGGGGACACCTAACAATCGTCGATCTGAAAAGGGAGGTAGGAGATGAATCTCTACGACCGATAAAAGAGAACCTATGAAATAGATCCTCGTGAGGAAAACCATTGCATTCAATAGGTGATACTCCCTTCACATCCCTCTGACATTCACTGTACTCTGAGAGGAAACGGGCTTCAAAAATGCTGAGAAGCGCATATCAACGTAGAAATCTTAGCACAAACTTACTTCACCACCTCCATAGGCATTTTTAGATTTGGGAAACTCCTGGTAGGATTGTATATCCCATACGTAAGTAGCTCATGGACTCTTGCCAATTACATTAAAGAAAATCCTTTTTTTCGGTTCTAAATAAATTATGTAGCCTTATTGATAATACGTTATGGGAAAAAAGGGCCATTATAGTGTTAAAATTCCATCCATCCATTAGAACATGTAATTTTAACACTTGCAATACTGTAATGCTGTTTGATTAACCCCTGCAATGTCCTTTTCATTACAGTGTCACTAGTGTTAAAATTGCATGCTCTAGTAGTGGATGAAGTCATGTCATTTTAACACTATAATGGCCCTTTAAACTTAAAGGGGCATGACAGTCAAAATTTAACTTTCATTCAATTTTAAGAGACTTTTTGATTTACTTTTTATTTATTTTTTATAATATTTACTTTGTACACTTTATATCATTTGTTGAAGAGCAGCATTAATGTCCTGCCGATAACTAGCTGGTGATTGATGGTTACACACGTGTCTTTTGTCACTGCCTCACCAGGTGTTTTCAGCTAGATCCCAGTAGTGCATTGATGCTCCGGTGCTGACTTTAACAATGAGTTTAACCTAATTTGTAGGGGTTATACGCAAGCAACAATGCAATAATAAAATGTTCTCACACTTTAAAGCATTTTCTTTTTGCAATTTTAGGTTCCTTAAATGTATTCTTCACATTAGCCTTGAAAAAAATAGTCTTTTGTATGAATGTCTAAAATGTCCTCATAATGGTGATTGTTCCTATTTCCTGCACAACAATCAGCAATGACAATCAGAGAATTGGAAGCTTGCTTGCTTGCTTATACACTGCCCATCATGACAATTCTCGATGCTGCCCATTTCCATAGCAACAAGAAGCTATTTTATTTTATCCTTCACAAGAACTTGGGCAAGATTGTCCCCACTCAACCCTGATATCAATTAAGTTTTAGAAAATAAACCTGCTTTTCTTTTTCTTTCTTCTCATTGCAATCTGAAAATATTTCAAAGTAAGCCAAAAATGTGACAAGGCATTTCATTATTTGTTAACAGAACCTCTCTCCAGTTATGTTTACCCACCATACCCCAGAGTGGCATCACAGACGCAGGATTTGCTTGCCCCTCAATACTAGTAATAGCAGCAAGTTCCATACTCTAAGCAGCTGTGACTTATTTTTATATCCACTAAACTCCATTATTAGAGTTTAGTAAAACAGTAAAATTTCAGAGCCAAAAACCAATTAAACTCAGCTTGATACAAGCAGACCTTATAATCAAGCTTTCTTTATTGAAATAGCTCTTGATTGATACAGTGTGCACATATGGCCTATTTCTGAAAAGAGTTGCAGGGGGGCAGATGGGAATGCGCATGGGCTGCAGCCTTTTTAAAGGTCCATTAGAACTGCTGGGTACAACTACATTTGCATTGTTACTACTAATCTTAGTGATGTTCCGAACTGTTCGCCAGCGAACGGTTCCCTGCGAATATAGCTTGTTCGCGTTCGCCGCCGCGGGCGAACATATGCAATGTTCGATCCGGCCCCTATTCATCATTGAGTTAACTTTGACCCTGTATCTCACAGTCTGCAGACACATTACAGCCAATCAGCAGCAGACACTCCCTTCCAGACCCTCCCAGGTCCCGGGCAGCAGCCATTTTTAGAATCATTGTGATGCAGCTTTTGAAGAGAGAGGAGGTTTATTGTTGCAGCTCCTGATTTTATTGGGAAATTGATAGCTAGGCTAGTCTATTCAGTCTCCACTAAAGTCCTGAAGGACTCATCTGATCTCTGCTGTAAGGACAGTACCCTAAAAAGCCATTTTCAGGGCTAAAATGTTTTTAATTTTTTTTTGCATAGTGCTAGAACTCCAGTCGTTTTTTTTGCATTTGCCTGCCTGCCACCAGCCTGTGTGTGAGCCTCACAGCATATATTGTGCCAACTTTCTCACTGCCACCACTCATATCTGGTGGTTTAACATTATTTTAAATTAAAAAAAAAAAAAACTTTTACATTAGTTTGCTAATTGCAAGTTTAATCTAATTTCATTTACCATCAGGCCTGTGTGCCAGGCCAACAGCAAGCATATACTGTGATTAATTGCTCCGTGCAACCACTCATACCTGTTAGTTTAACATTATTTAAAAAAAAGTAAAAAAAACTTTTATATTAGTTTGCTAATTGCAAGTTTAATCTAATTTTATTTTCCATCAGGCCTGTGTGCCAGGCCTACAGCAAGCATATACTGTTATTAATTGCTCTGTGCAACCACTCATATCTGGTGGTTTAGCATTATTTTAAATTAAAATAAAAAAAACTTTTACATTAGTTTGTTAATTGCAAGTTTAATCTAATTTCATTTACCATCAGGCCTGTGTGCCAGGCCAAGAGCAAGCATATACTGTGATTAATTGCTCTGTGCAACCACTCATACCTGTTGGTTTAACATTATTTAAAAAAAAAAAAAAAAAAAAAAAAACTTTTACATTAGTTTGCTAATTGCAAGTTTAATCTAATTTCATTTTCCATCAGGCCTGTGTGCCAGGCCCACCGCAAGCATATACTGTGATTAATTGCTCTGTGTAACCACTCATACCTGTTGGTTTAACATTATTTAAAAAAAATAAAAAAAACTTTTACATTAGTTTGCTAATTGCAAGTTTAATCTAATTTTATTTTCCATCAGGCCTGTGTGCCAGGCCTACATCAAGCATATACTGTTATTAATTGCTCTGTGCAACCACTCATATCTGGTGGTTTTACATTATTTTAAATTAAAATAAAAAGAACTTTTACATTAGTTTGCTAATTGCAAGTTTAATATAATTTCATTTACCATCAGGCCTGTGTGCCAGGCCAACAGCAAGCATATACTGTGATTAATTGTTCTGTGCAACCACTCATACCTGTTGGTTTAACATTATTTAAAAAAAAAATAAAAAAAACTTTTACATTAGTTTGCTAATTGCAAGTTTAATCTAATTTCATTTTCCGCCAGGCCCACCGCAAGCATATACTATGATTAATTGCTCTGTGCAACCACTCATACCTGTTGGTTTAACATTATTTTAAAAAAATAAAAAAAACTTTTACATTAGTTTGCAAATTTCAAGTTTAATCTAATTTCATTTTCCATCAGGCCTGTGTGCCAGGCCAACCGCAACTATATACTGTGATTAATTGCTCTGTGCAACCACTCATATCTGTTGGTTTAACATGATTTAAAAAAATAAAAAAAAATTCTAAAATCAATGCCATACCTGAACTCTATTGTTCAAAAGGATGGCATATGTGCTCTTTCCTGCTGTTGTTTCTGTTGAGGGTCCGGGACCCTCGTATAAAAAGGCTGAAGGAGAACGAAGTGTACTGGGTTTCCAATCATGTTTCTTTTTAAATGTCCCGGTTCCTAAAAATTATCTCTGTGTTCCTAAAATCGATGCCATACCTGTACTCTATTGTTCAAAAGGATGGCATAGGTGGTGTTTCCAGCTGTTGTGTCTGTGGAGGGTCCGCACGTCTTGTTGTTATATTTTGGTGATTATAATCATGCAGGCTATATAGACCTCCCCCGATAGGTGGAGTAACAGGGATGACAGTGCTAATAATAGTACTACTTTACACAACCGAGTTAGCCATGGGTCCCAGTCCAAGGCCGCATGTCTCGTTGTTTTATTTGGTGCGGCTCATCATGCAGGCCATATAGACCTCCCACCATTAGGGGTTGTAACAGGTATTAAACTAATAAGAACAGTACTACTTAACACAACCTAGTTACCATGGGTCGCAGACCGCATGTTTTGTTATTATACTTTGTCAGGGTAATCATGCAGCCCCTATAGACCTCCCTTGATAGGGGGAGTAACAGGGATTAAAGTTCTAAGAATAGTACTACTTAACACAACCTAGTTACCATGGGTCCCACACCGCATGTTTTGTTGTTATACTTTGTAAGGGTAATCATGCAGGCCATATAGACCTCCCCCGATAGGGGGAGTAAGAGGGATTAAACTGCTAAGAACAGTACTACTTAACACAACCTAGTTATCCTGGGTCCCAGACCGCGTGTCTTGTTATACTTTGTCAGGGTAATCATGCACGCCATATAGACCTCCCCCGATAGGGGGAGTAACAGGGATTAAAGTGCTAAGAATAGTACTACTTAACACAACCTAGTTGCCATGGGTCCCAGATCGCATGTTTTGTTGTTATACTTTGTCAGGGTAATCATGCAGGCCATATAGACCTCCACCGATAGGAGGAGTTACAGGGATGAAAGTGCTAAGAATTAGTATTACTTAACACAACTTAGTTACCATGGGTCCCAGACCGCATGTTTAATTATTATACTTTGTCAGGGTAATAATATATCTATCAAATCTATCTATTTATCTTCTATCGATTCTATCTAACTATCAATCTATGTATATCTATCAAATCTATCTATCTCGTGTCCGGACTGTTTTGAGACAGCCACTTGTGTTTTTGACAAATTTGAAGTAGGAGGACAGACCAATCATCTTCTTCCATCTCCCTGTTCCAAAAATGCAGGCCAGTAGTAAACTGCTAAGAATAGTACTACTTAACACACCACGGGTCCCAGACCGCATGTCTTATTGTTATACTCTGTCAGGGAAATTATATATCTTTCAAATCTATATATTTATCTATATTTATCTATCAAATCTATCTAACTATCAATCGTATCTATCAAATGTATATTGCATCTATTGATCGATGTAATTCGTATCTATAAAATGTATATTGCATCTTTTGATCGATGTAATTCGTATCTATCAAATGTATATTGCATCTTTGGATCGATAACATTCGTATCTATCAAATGGATATTGCATCTATTGATCTATGTAATTCGTATCTATCAAATGTATATTGCATCTATTGATCGATGCAATTTGTATCGATCATATGTATATTGCATCGATTGAGCTATGTAATCTATGTATCTATCTATCTATCAAATCTATCTATCTCGTGGTTGTGCAAATGGACTGTTTGCAGTGCGTTACACTTGGAGTTTGGTCTGTCACTGTGAAGCGGGCGTAACCCTTACACTACTTGATCGATACGACATCATAACTGATGTTTAAAGCACGTTATTGCAAACAATTTATTAATGTTAGGTGATTTAGGCCCTTTATGGGTTAAAAGCAGACTCTGCATCAACTATGTAATTTTCCATGGGAGTTTTGACATGGATCACCCTCCAGCATGCCACAGTCCAGGTGTTAGTACCCTTGAAACAACTTTTCCATCACTATTGTAGCCAGAAAGAGTCCTTGTGGGTTTTAAAGTTCGCCTGCCTATTCGCTGGTTCGCGAACAATAGCGGAAGTTCGAATCCGCCGTTCGCGAACCAAAATTTTTAAGTTTGCAACATCACTACTAATCATGCTATAGTTTTTTCTCTTGTACCTTCAGCTCTCTTTAAAGCTGTTCTTTTATCCCTTTACAAGTGCTGGTTAGAAAAGTTTGGCATCTTCACACCGGATGCCGCCATCTTGGAGTTATAGTTTTCTCCCACCCTGTGACAGAAGCAGTGAGCACTCACAGATCCGGGATATTGTTATCTTCTTGAAAATCCTTATTGTGTACGTCAGTTTAAAGTGTAGAATACAGGGCAGGAGTTTTATGTTTTGCAGTGGCTGCATTGCTCTATATTACTTAGGGTAACCATCTCTGCCATGTTTTCCTGGACACTTATGAGTTACGCATTGCTGCAGGGTAAGCAGGGAGGAACATGTATTGTGCATGATTCCTGTTCTACTCTGCTTACCCTGAAGCAATAAGTGTCCAAGAAAACATGGCTGAGTTGGCAACCCTAATATTACTTCTGAGTGCGGTTTTATATTTATTATATAACTTTTAAACTGTGTGCAAATACTGCAAATATGTAACGCCTGTGCTTTCTGTTGTGCATGCTAACCCAAAGTGCAAGGTACAGTCGTCAAAAATTCAGTAACAACACTGATCTGTGAAAGTGCACTGCTTCTGTTACAGGATATAACAATACACCCCGCTACAGGATGATTTCTGTAATGGGTCAAAATAAGAGAACAACTTTAAAGAGAGTGACAGACACAGGAGGGAAAACAATAGAATGGTGAGTAGTAACCAGCAGTTTAATATCACTTTAAGTTGTGTGTATGCTTAAATGTATTGATTATTATACTATCCATATCTATGAACAGTGTAAATAATGATCTAATATATTAACATTGTCAAGAAAATTATGCAGAATGTTGAAGATATATTTAGTGCTACATTACAAGTGGAGCGCTAAATATTGCTTTCGCAAAAGCAATTGGCTAGATTACGAGCTTTGCGTTATGAGTGAAAAAGCAGCATTGAGGCTCTTTTTTACTATCGCTGGTATTACGAGTTTTGCAGGTATATCTGTACCACACACTTTTTTGACCGTAATGCAACGTGACTACCGCAGCTTTCAAAAAGTCCTTTTTCAATGGGACTTCCATAGCGCCAGTATTACGAGTTTGCCTGTCCAGACAAAAAGTGAGCGGTACAGTCAACACCGTCAAGATCCGTAATGTAAACTAAAAGTCAGTAGTTATGACTTTTATGCTACAAAGCCGTAACATAAAACTCATAACTAAAATGCTAAAAAGTACACTTACATCCATAAACTACCTATTAACAACTAAACCGAGGCCCTCCCGCATCACAAACACTAAAATAAAATTATTAACCCCTAATCAAATATATAAACTAATTAATGTAATTTATTTAATTGTAGTGTAAGGTTAGGTGTTAGTGTATTAAGTGGGTTTATTTTTTAGGTTAGGGCTTTGGGCCTGCAATAGACCTAAATGCCCTTTTAAGGGCAATGCCCTGCAAAAGGCCCTTTTAAGGGAAATTGGCAGTTTAGTTTAGGCTAGGTTTTTTTTAGTTTGTGGGGGCTTTTTTATTTTGATAGGGCTATTAGATTAGGTGTAATTAGTTTAAATATTTGATCAATTCTTTTTTATTTTGTGTAATTTAGTGGGGGTTTTTTTTTTTGCATCCTTTTAAGGACCATTTGCAGTTTAATTTAGGCTAGGTTTTTTTTTTATTTTGTGGGGCTTTTTTAATTTGATAGGGCTATTAGATTAGGTGTAATTAGTTTAAATATTTGATAATTTCTTTTTTATTTTGTGTAATTTAATGGAGGTTTTTTTGCAATTTAGTTAATTGTATTTAATTAATGTAATTTATTTAATTGTAGTGTAAGGTTAGGTGTTAGTGTAAGACAGGGTAGGTTTTATTTTACAGGTAATTTTGTATTTATTTTAACTAGGTAGTTAATAAATAGTTAATAACTATTTACTAACTATTCTACCTAGTTAAAATACATACAAACTTACCTGTAAAATAAAACTTAAGATAGATACAATATAACTATTAGTTATATTGTAGCTAGCTTAGGTTTTATTTTATAGGTAAGTATTTAGTTTTAAATAGGAATTATTTAGGTATTAATAGTGATTTTTATTTAGATTTATTTTAATTATGTTAAAGTTAATGGGTGTTAGGGTTAGGGTTAGACTTAGGGTTAGGGGTTAATAACTTTAGTATAGTGGCGGCGACGTTGGGGTTGAAGATTAGGGGTTAATAAGTGTAGGTAGGTAGCGATGACATTGGGTGCAGCAGATTAGGTGTTAATAAGTGAAGGTAGGTGGGGGCGATTTTAGGGGCGACAGATTATGGCTTAATAAGTGTAGGTAGGTGGTGATGATGTCGTGGTGGCAGATAAGGGGTTAATAAGTGTAATGTGGGTGTCGGCGATGTCAGGGGCGGCAGATTAGGGGTTAATAAGTGTAGGTAGGTGGCGGTGATGTTGGGGGCGGCAGATTAGGGGTGTTTAGACTCAAGGTTTATGTTAGGGTGTTAGGTGTAAACATAAATTTTATTTCCCCATAGGAATCAATGGCGCTGCATTAAGGATCTTTACGCTCCTTTATTGCAGGTGTTAGGCTTTTTTTTAGCCGGCTCTCCCCATTGATGCACGAGCACTTAAAACCAGCTCAAAGCAGCGCTGCTATTTAGGGAGCTCAATTTTGCTGAACGCTGCAATATTTTTGCAAACCTGTAATAGCAGCGCTATAGGGAGGTGAGCGGTGGAAATAACTTGCAAGTTAGTACCGAGCCGCTCATAACGCAAAACTCGTAATCTAGCCGAATATTTGTG
Organism: Bombina bombina; assembly: GCF_027579735.1. NCBI lineage: Eukaryota > Metazoa > Chordata > Amphibia > Anura > Bombinatoridae > Bombina > Bombina bombina. Next base: position 1,318,565,682 of record NC_069499.1, read on the forward strand.
CTCCACTTAGTAATACCAGTGCATGCAAATGTGTACTGGTATTACAAGTTAGCTGCAATATATTCACATTGCAGGGAAGCTTTGCGCTCATGAAAAGAAGCTTCCATAGTCTCCAATGGGAGCCTAATTTTCATGCCGTGTCTCAGAAAAGGAGGTAAGTAGCACAGCAATGGGCAGCAGATTAAAATATATATGTATATGCTTATATACTTATATATTTATTTGTTTATACACATATTAACACATACATATATACAGTATACATGTATATAAGCATATACATATACAACCCCAATTCCAAAAAAGTTGGGGCAGTATGGAAAATACACACACAAAAAAAGAGTCATTTGTAAATTCAATTCACCCTGTAATATCTTGAAAACACATTATTAACACATTATTTGATGTTTTACATTGTGAATTTAATGTATTTTTGAAAAGTCATTTCAAATCTGATGACTGAAACACTCTCAAAAAAAGTTAAGACAGTCGACTGTTTACAACTGTGTAACATCCCCTTTTCTTTTAATAACTTATTAAGCTTTTGGACACTGAAGACACCAGTTGGTTAAAGGACCAGTCAATACAATAGATTTGCATAATCAACACATGCATGATAAGAAGAGAATGCAATAGCACTTAGTCTGAACTTCAAATGAGTAGTAGATTTTTTCCCCCCATTCATCCTTTATTCATGTCTTCAGCTGCGCAACTGTACGGTGCCTTTGTTGCCTTATTTTGCACTATATAATGCGCCACACATTCTCAATCAGAGACAGGTTAGGACTGCAGGCAGGCCATGCTAGCACCCGCACTCTCTGCTTACACAACCATGTTCTTATAATCCAGGTAGAATGTGTTTTTTTTTTCACTTTGTCCTGCTGGAAAATGCAGGGACGTCCCTGGAAAAGACATCTGGATGGCAGCATATGTTGCTCCAAAATGTATACATATCTTTCTGCATTAATGGTGCCCTCACAGATGTGCAAATGACCCATGCCATGGGCACTGACACACCCCCATACCATGACAGACGCTGGCTTTTGGACCTGACGCTGATAACAGCTTGGATGGTCCTTTTCCTCTTTGGCCTGGAGAACACAACAAAAAACTATTTGAAATGTTGACTCGTCAGACCACAAAACACAATTCCACTGTGCTACTGTCCACCTCAGATGAGACCGAGTCCAGAGAAGTCGGTAGCGCTTCTGGACAGTGTTCATATATGACTTCTGCTTTGCCCCTTCCAAACTTTTTTGGAACGTTTTGCAGTCATCAGATTTGAAATGAGTATATACTTTCAAAAATACATTAAAGGGACACGGAACCCAATTTTTTTCGTGATTCAGATAGAGCATGCAATTTTAAGCCACTTTCTAATTTACTCACATTTTTTCTTCATTCTCTTGCTATCTCTATTTGAAAAATAAGGCTTCTAAGCTTTTTATTAGTTCAGAACTCTGGACAGCACTTTTTTATTGGTGGATGAATGTATCCACCAATCAGCAAGAACAACCCAGGTTGTTCACCAAAAATGGACCGGCATCTAAACTTACATTCTTGCATTTCAAATAAAGATACCAAGAGAATGAAGAACATTTGATAATAGGAGTAAATTAGAAAGTTCCTTAAAATTTTATGCTGTATCTGAATCACAAAAGAAAAAAAATTGGGTTCAGTGTCCCTTTAAATTTGCAAAGTAAAACATCAAACAATGGCCCAGATTACGAGTTTTGTGTTAGAGGCTGTGCGGTGCTAACGAGCAGTTTTCCCTTACCGCTCACTTACCTGCAGCTCTGGTATGACGAGTTTTCAGAAACCCGTCATAAAAAGACAAGAAGTGAGCGTTGAGAAAAATTTTGCTTATTACCGCACTCCTATACCAGCGCTGCTTAAACCAGCGGTGAGCTGGTGTAACGTGCTCGTGTTAGATTTCCCCATAGGAAACAACGGGAAGAGCCGGCTGAAAAAACACCTGCAAAAAAGCAGTGTAAAACTCCTTAACGCAGCCCCATTAATTCCTATGGGGAAATAAAATTTATGTCTACACCTAACACCCTAACATGAACCCCTCTAAACACTCCTAATCTTACACTTATTAACCCCTAATCTGCCGCCCCCGACATTGCCGACACCTAAATTATAATTATTACCCCTAATCTGCCGCTCTGGACATTGCCGCCACCTACATTATACTTATTAACCTCTAATCTGCTGCCCCCAACATCGCCGAAAGCTACATTATATTTATTAACCCCTACTCTGCCGCCCCCAATGTCGCCGCCACCTACCTACACTTATTAACCCCTAATCTGCCGCCCCCAATGTCGCCGTCACTATATTAAAGTTATTAACCCCTAAACCAAAGTCTAACCCTAAACCTAACACCCCCTAACTTAAATATAATTTAAATAAATCAAAATAAATATTTCTATTATTTGCTAAATTATTCCTATTCAAAACTAAATACTTACCTGTAAAATAAACCCTAAGCTAGCTACAATATAACTAATAGTTACATTGTATCTAGTTTAGGATTTATTTTTATTTTACAGGCAAGTTTGTATTTATTTTAACTAGGTAGAATAGTTATTAAATAGTTATAACTATTTAATATCTACCTAGTTAAAATAAAGAAAAATGTACCTGTAAAATAAAACCTAACCTAAGTTACACTAACACCTAACACTACACTATAATTAAATAAATTAACTAAATTAAATACAATTACCTAAATTAAATTAAATTAGCTAAAGTACAAAAAAACCCCACTAAATTACAGAAAATAATAAACAAATTACAGATATTTAAACTAATTACACCTAATCAAATAGCCCTATCAAAATAAAAAGCCCCCCAAAATAAATAAAAAAACCCTAGCCTAAACTAAACTACCAATAGCCCTTAAAAGGGCCTTTTGAGGGGCATTGCCCCAAAATAATCAGCTCTTTTACCTGTAAAAAAAAATACAAACAACCCCCCCAACAGTAAAACCTACCACCCACACTACCAACCCCCCAAATAAAATACTAGCTAAAAAAACCTAAGCTCCCCATTGCCCTGAAAAGGGCATTTGGATGGGCATTGCCCTTAAAAGGGCAGTTGGCTCTTTTGCAAGCCCAAACCCCTAATCTAAAAAATAAACCCACCCAATATACCCTTAAAAAAAACCTAACACTAACCCCCTGAATATCGACTTACCAGGAGACGTCTTCATCCAAGCCAGGCGAAGTGGTCCTCCAGAAGGGCAGAAATCTTCATCCAAGCCGGGCAGAAGTGATCCTCCAGACGGCATCTTCTATCTTCATCCATCCAGCACGGAGCGGGTCCATCTTCAAGACATCCGACGCGGAGCATCCTCTTCATCCGACGACTAACACAGAATGAAGGTACCTTTAAGTGATGTCATCCAATATGGCGTCCCTTAGATTCTGATTGGCTGATAGAATTCTATCAGCCAATCGGAATTAAGGTAGAAAAAATCCTATTGGCTGATGAAATAAATAAATAAATAAATAGGAATAATTTAGTTAATGATAGGAATTTTTAGTTAGAATTCATTTAATTATATTTAAGTTAGGGGGTGTTAGGGTTAGACTTAGATTTAGGCGTTAATAACTTTAATATAGTGGCGGCGACGTTGGGGGTGGCAGATTAGGGGTTAATACATATAGGTAGATGGCAGCGATGTTAGGGACGGCAGATTAGGGGTTAATAATATTTAACTAGTGTTTGCGAGGCGGGAGTGCGGCGGTTTAGGGGTTAATATATTTATTATAGTGGCGGCGATGTCCGGTTCTGCAGATTTGGGGTTAAAATTTTTCTTTTAGTGTTTGAGATGTGGGAGGGCCTCGGTTTGGGGGTTAATAGGTAGTTTATGGGTGATAGTGTACTTTTTAGCACTTTAGTTAAGAGTTTTATGCTACGGCGTTGTAGTGTAAAACTCTTAACTACAGACTTTAATATGCGGTACCAGTCTTGACAGGAGAGGGTGTACCGCTCACTTTTTGGCAGACTCGTAATACCGAGTCTGCAAGTCCCATTGAAAAAAGAGGATACGCAATTTACGTAAGTGGATTTGCGGTATTTCCAAGTCTGGCCAACAAAGTGAGTGGTACACCTGTACCTGCAAGACTCGTAATATCAGCGGGCATTAAAAAGCAGCGTTAGGACCGGCTAACGCTGCTTTTGAAGCCTAACGCAAAACTCGTTCATTGAGGACTTCGGCCCGGTTGGATGAAGACTTCTGCCACTTCCTCGAGGATGGATGTTGGATCTTCAGAACTGTAAGTCGATCTTCAGGGGGTTAGTGTTAGGTTTTTTTAAGGGTGTATTGGGTGGGTTTTATTTTTAGGTTAGGGACTTTGGGCCGCAAAAGAGCTTACTGCCCTTTTAAGGGCAATGCCCATCCAAATGCCCTTTTCAGGGCAATGGGGAGCTTAGGTTTTTTTAGATAGTATTTTATTTGGGGGTTTGGTTGTGTGGGTGGTAGGTTTTACTGTTGGGGGTTGTTTGTATTTTTTTTACAGGTAAAAGAGCTGATTACTTTGGGGCAATGCCCCGCAAAAGGCTATTGATAGTTTAGTTTAGGCTAGGGTTTATTTATTTTATTTTGGGGGGGCTTTTTATTTTGATAGTTCTATTAGATTAGGTATAATTAGTTTAAATATCTTGTAATTTGTTTATTATTTTCTTTAATTTAGTGGGGGGTTTTTTGTACTTTAATTTAATTTAGGTAATTGTATTTAATTTTGTTAATTTATTTAATTTTAGTGTAAGGTTAGGTGTTAGTTTGTAACTCAGGTTAGGTTTTATTTTACAGGTACTTTTGTATTTATTTTAGCTAGGTAGTTATTAAATAGTTAATAACTATTTATTAACTATTCTACCTAGTTAAAATAAATACAAACTTGCCTGTAAAATAAAAAAAACTCTAAGCTAGCTACAATGTAACTATTAGTTTAGTGTTAGACGTAGGTTTAGGGGTTAATACATTTAGTATAGTGGCGGCGACATTGGGGATGGCAGATTAGGGGCTAATAAGTGTAGTTAAGTGGCAGCGACATTGGGGGCGGCAGATTAGGGGTTAAAAAATATAATGTAGGTGTCGGCGATGTTGGGGGCAGCAGATTAGGGTTCAATAATATTTAACTAGTGTTTGCGAGGCAGGAGTATGGCAATTTAGGGGTTAATATGTTTATTATAGTGGTGGCGACGTTGGGGTGGCAGATTAGGGTTAATAAGTGTAGGTAAGTGGCAGCGACATTGGGGGCGGCAGATTAGGGGTTAAAAAATATAATGTAGGTGTCGGCGATGTTGAGGGCAGCAGATTAGGGGTTCATAAGTATAATGTAGGTGGCAGCGATGTCCAGAGCGGTAGATTAGAGGTAAATAAGAATAATGTAAGTGTCGGCGATGTCGGGGCCGGCAGATTAGGGTTAATAAGTGTAAGATTAGGGGTGTTTAGACTCAGGGTTCATGTTAGGGTGTTAGGTGTAGACATAACTTTTATTTCCCCATAGGAATCAATGGGGCTGCGTTACTGAGTTTTACATTGCTTTTTGGCAGGTGTTACACTTTTTCTCAGCCGGCTCTCCCCGTTGATCCCTATGGGGAAATCATGCATGAGCATGTACAACCAGCTCACCACTGAATTAAGCAGCACTGGTATTGAAGTGCGGTATGGAGCTAAATTTTGCTCAACGCTCACTTCTTGTCTTTTAACGCAGGGTTTGTAAAAACCTGTAATACCAGCGCTGTAGGTAAGTGAGCGGTGAGTAAAAACTGCACAGTAGCACCGCATAGCTCATAACGCAAGACTCGTAATCTAGCTGATTGTTTCTTTTATTCAATAATTGCAGATACATAGCACCAACTCAGTTTTCTCTGACTCACTGCTGCAATATGACTTATTTGCTTTAACTTTAGCTAATTTAGTTTATTATTTAGCTTTTTTCTGCTTTCATGAATTCCTAGCAATACTTTTTAACTGCTGTGTAAGATGGAGTAGATTGGAATAGTGTCTGCTTTATCAAATATTGAATTACTGCAGAATATACACTTTGTTCTGTTTTCTAGAAATGTATCAATCATTCACTCAAAGACTAGATTACCGTTGGAGCACACGATTGTTTATTGCTTTAATGTGCACACATATTATAAGTTGAAAGTAAAAAAAACGCAACTTCGCAGTCACATCCTCACGTTCAAAAGGGGTGCAACGCACAATTGCAATCACATTATCACATTTCCCCATAGACTTTAATGGAGCCTCCTTTTCATTCTGAAAAACTAACAGCCGCAAATCAAGCAACCCTGACCGCAACAACACATTAATATATATGTATATGAATGTATACATACATACATATTTATGTGTCTATGTGTATATATGTTTTGAAATACATACATACACATGTAAATACATGTAAATACATAAATATATATGTATACATTCATTTACATATATATATATATTTATAGACATACCAATATTAATAGATCTGTTCCTAAGGATTCCTATGTAAAAGTACTTTAGGCATGTTTTTTTTCTAACACCTCATAACTTTGATTCCTTATAACTTTTTTGTGCAATGTATTTTAATAAGAATGTATATCAGACAGTGTTAATGTGAGTGTTACTGTACTGCTATATGTATTTTTTATGTGTTTTTGACACTTTTTGTCATTTAACCAAAGGTCTGAGGTTGCAGTGTTTACTCATGGTCACATTTACTTCCAACTTGTAATTTCTAGGTTGTTCTTGGCATTTGAGGAGAGAGTTTGAAGATTTCAGAGGTGCTCTACTATAAAGAATTTAATATTTTTTTCATATGATTTGTGGGCTCAGTACCCCTAGGCAACGTCACTCAAAGAAGATTTAAGAAGCCTCTGAGTGAAACAGGGGTAACAATTACCTCTGTTATGTGCTTTCAATTACCCTAGTGGGTAATCTCTCAGCCATAACTGCCATCAGGAGTCCCTTATCCTCAGTATCCTCTGCATATTATATTTACTTGCACTGGATGGACTCTCTACTGGATCACCAATCTATGAGGGAGAAAGGCCTCAGCATTTTTAAAAGAGCTAGTACCTGCCTTGTGTAGTTATCAGTTAGATCTCAAAAACCACAGTGTAGTTGGGCAGGAGGACACAGGAGGCCTTAGGAGAGGTGTTTTTTTCACAGTTTTAATTTTTTAGAGTTATTTTAAATTGCACAACCCTTGGGCCTTAATATTGTTAATGTGATAAGCTCTGCCTGTTCCCCTTGACATCCTTTTACCCTCTCTTCTTCAGCTGTTGTGCATTTGATCTGGGGTATTCTAATGCCTTTAGGTGTTTTATTCTGGCAAGTTTAATCCTTTCTATGCCCTGGAGGTAGGTGAGTAACTCTTACAAGAGCTGCTAAGGGGGTTGGGTTTTTAGAAATCTTGTCTGTGCTACTTGATTTTCATTCTCTTAGCTCTTTTATGTTCTGAGGTGTGCTGTGGGCTAGTACTGGTGTGAATAATTATATTCCCAGTTTTTGTACAGGAAGTTGCTTTTTAATTGTGTATCCCCATCTGTCCACAGTTTTGTGTGTTCAGCAGCAAATGTACCCCCCATTAACCAACTAAGGGGCACTTTGACTTCAGTTGGTGTCTCAGGCAGAGCTGTATTACCACAAATTGGTTTATTTTCATGCAGCAAACTGCCTTAGTCCATATAATGAGTTTATATATTCAAAAAGGCCTATCTACTGTAAATGAACAATTTGCATATTCATTCCTCGTTTAGGATTTTTTATATATATCAGCTGTGTAAAATTACATACAAACTGTATACATTTAATATTACATGTATGTCCTTCCTGCTAGAGTATGATCAATTATGAGAGAGTTTCTCTTTCATTATCTCTGCAGAGACTGTTTTAATGATCTGAGTCTGCATTAGAAAATGTACAAGACCTTTCTGCAGTGGCTCAATGTTGAGTATTCATTCATTAAAGCATGAATATTTATTATGTTATGGCTGCATGACTATTAACAGGGTGATGTACATGTTTATAGAATGCATGTTAATAACCATATGTGTGTTTTTTTTGTCAAGCTCATACCATATTTCAATTCCTGCATATCTAATTATAGTTGTGTTCTAAGGAATACATATTAAAAATGGTGTACTCTCCTTACTATACATAGTTATGAAATTAAATAAAAAGAGAGGAGCGCTCAACCTGGGAACGAACAATAGCATAATAGCTTGTTCTATGGCTAGTTACCACCCTAGAAGCAGCCTCTTTTTGCTCAATATGTGCCTTTCACAGAGAAGAACTTTCCTGTAGCATATCAGTCTGATCCTGACTTAACAGTGCAGTCCAGCCCCGAAATACCAGGCAATCCCTCTCTGAATGAGAGAAACGGCAAAACCCCAGACGTACGTTTCAGCCTATTGTGGGCCTCGTCAGTGAGGTGCAGCCATATCCCTCTAGGCACACTGAGCAACGGGTCCATGTCTGGATTCCCGCATCACACTTAGGGAGACTTCCCCAAATGTCATAATTTGCATAAATAAAAAGAGAGAAGCGCTCAACCTGGGAATGAACAATAGCATAATAGCTTGTTCTATGGCTAGTTACCACCCTAGAAGCAGCCTCTTTTTGCTCAATATGTGCCTTTCACAGAGAAGAACTTTCCTGTAGCATATCAGTCTGATCCTGACTTAACAGTGCAGTCCAGCCCCGAAATACCAGGCAATCCCTCTCTGAATGAGAGAAACGGCAAAACCCCAGACGTACGTTTCAGCCTATTGTGGGCCTCGTCAGTGAGGTGCAGCCATATCCCTCTAGGCACACTGAGCAACGGGTCCATGTCTGGATTCCCGCATCACACTTAGGGAGACTTCCCCAAATGTCATAATTTGCATAAATAAAAAGAGAGAAGCGCTCAACCTGGGAATGAACAATAGCATAATAGCTTGTTCTATGGCTAGTTACCACCCTAGAAGCAGCCTCTTTTTGCTCAATATGTGCCTTTCACAGAGAAGAACTTTCCTGTAGCATATCAGTCTGATCCTGACTTAACAGTGCAGTCCAGCCCCGAAATACCAGGCAATCCCTCTCTGAACGAGAGAAACGGCAAAACCCCAGACGTACGTTTCGGCCTATTGTGGGCCTCGTCAGTGAGGTGCAGATTTTGTTATCTGGCTCATAGACTTTTAGATGACAAAGAAACATACAAAGAATTAGGGTTTAATCCTGTTAAAGATATGATGACCAATCTAGATAATATAATATTTGAAGCTAGGAAGGAGAATATATTAAATGACAAAGAATTACAGTTTATTAAACAAACGACCCCTATCACTCCTATATTTTATTATTTACCGAAAATCCACAAATCCCTCATTAAACCTCCTGGCAGACCAATAATTTCTGGAATTAATTCATTAACATCCAATCTCTCCCAATATGTTGATAGGTTCTTACAACCGTATGTAAAAAAACTTCCAACATACTTGAAAGACTCCACTGAATTTTTAAACAGTCTCAAAGAAACAGTTTGGAATGAGAACCTACTACTTGTAACTTGTGATGTGAGTTCTTTTTATACCAATATTCAACATAATCTAGGAATGGAGGCCATTAAATATTTCTTACACAATGACGAAAATTTACCTATCCCTCAAGCAGATTTTATTTTACAGTGCATAGATTTTATATTAAAGAATAATTATTTTAATTTTAATGGACAATTTTATTTACAAAAGAAGGGAACAGCCATGGGTACAAGGTTTGCGCCCAGTTACGCTAATTTATTTATGGGAAAATTTAAGCAAGAAACGATTTTGGATACACCCTGAAGTGCAAACCTCATACTCTTCAAGAGATACATAGATGATCTCTTTTTTATATGGACAGGAGGCATAGATCTACTAAATATATTTATGGAAGATTTGAATAATAATGGATGGGGTTTATCCTTTACATATGAACATAATATCAAAACTATCAACTATCTAGATATAACAGTTGAAATAATAAACAATAAAATCAAGACCAAAACTTTTTTAAACCCGTAGATTCAAACAATTATGTACATTTTAACAGTTGCCATCATGACCTATGGAAATGAAATATTCCGAAAAGTCAGTTTCTTAGATTGAGAAAAAATGTTCAGATATTGAGGACTTCCAAATACAAGAATTGGTTTTAGAAAATAAATGTATTGAAAGGGGATATGATAAGGAACTAATAAAAGAATCATTAAATACTGCACTATCAACTGATAGAGAGAATTAACTATTCAAAGAGAGAAAGGTCCCTAAAAAACAACACACATCCCATGAAACTGCATTTATCACCCAATATAATTCAGATTTTAAAATGATCAAAAAAATACTGTATAAACATTGGCATTATGTTCAAAAAGATCCCCTGTTAAGTGAAATCACAGAATCGAAGCCACAAATTATTTATCAAAAATCAAAAAATCTAGCTCCCAGTGAATTCAACAAAGGGAATAGAAATAGAGATGTACTAGGTAATACTCTTGAAGGTTTTTATCCATGTCATAATTGTAAGGCATGTAAGTTTAGTAACAGGTGTAAGCTGGTAGAATCAACTAATTCAAACTTTAAATTAAGAATTAAGGATACCATCAAATGTACAGATACTAATGTAGTCTATTTAATTCAATGCCCGTAATAGACAATATTTAGGTCAAACGGGACAACCTCTCAAAGAAAGAATACAACAACATTTAAACAATATGGAAAGAGGATTTGAAGACCACCAATTATCCCTCCATTTTAAGAAAGAACACAACCAAGAGACTAAAGGATTATCCTATTGGGGACTTAGAAAAATATCTAACAAAAGAGGTGGGAATTTAACACACAAATTGCTACAGATAGAAGTAGAATTAATTGTGAATTTTGCTTCCCTTATCCCTGGGGGGCTCAATGCGGAATTAGATCTTAACCCTTTTTTATGATAACTATACACATCTAAATCAGATTATAGATTTTATGGAATTATAATGAATTATTCCTTTTTATTTTTATTCAATATTTCATATGTAATTGATTCTTTAAGATTAAATTAATTTAGGGTAAAATGGATCCTTTTTAAAAAATATCCTAGAAATATATCAGAATTACCTTATTGATGTTTCCCTTCAGGATTCACACTTCGTTTCCACATTAGGGAATACCAATTCATTTTTTGATCATTTTTTTTAGTTAATACCAATAGTTGAATTTTCAAGAATTTTATGAGTATAGAATATAATCTTTAATTCATATTTCTCCATTTTTTCTAATCATATTCCCTACAATATAATTATTAGCTCTAGTGAAGTTAGCTCCATTTTTAAATATTTTAATAATATTTTTATTATTCTTTTGTGTTTGGTTATTAATTTATCATGTATCACGTTTTTAATATATTCATATGATAAATTTATTCGATAACTCTGCTGATAAAAATGGATATATCTCTATTAATATATCGTATTAGCGTAAACTAAGCATAATAAACACACTGAATTTTCTTTATACAATTCTTTATGATATATCTCTTCTCATACATATTAGTAAGCCAACTGATGAAACATACATCCTTTAGGACCCATTTTCTACATACGGGTCCAACATACGGGTATTGAAAACTATTGTAAAGGAACATCCTTACTCCATGGAAATCATCTTGATAAAGGCACGTATAGTGCTGAAACGCGTAGAAAAGTAATCTGTGGAGTCATCTATCATTTATCTGTTCATCTGCTGAACAAACCCCTATCGATAGGTACTAGGAGGACAAGGAGAATCAAGGACCCAGCAGTTGGTTCCGCTAACACATCAAGCCAAGCGGTTAACAGAGGATCCGGGGCTGCAACAGACAGTGAAGCAGCTGTGAGTACTTCCGCTGCATATAGCAATCACGTCGGCTAGGGAGCACAGCTAGGTAAGTCTGTCTAACAGCTGAAGTTTCATTCACAGTGAATGTCTAGTAACTTTTCTAATGTTGAAATACATTACTAATAATCACCATCACTAGAAAATAACAAGCCAAGCAGGTAATCAACAGGTACTCAGAAGGACCAAGGCTGCATTAGACAGTGAAGCAGGTGTGAATCTTTCCACCGCGTATAGTATTAACGCTGGCAAAGCGAGATAAGTCTGTCTAAACAGCAGAAGCTTCTGTTACACTGAATTACATAGTAACGTGTTAACAATTACCTTGAACATTGGAAAATTGCACTAGCACTAACTATCACCATTCTAACACTTAAACTCTGTAAAAATAGCAGGAATTTTCTTGCCTCTTCAATCAGAATTACAATATTGCACTTTATGAACAAATTGCACCTTCATTTCTGGAATCACATATCCTAAAGTTTATTTTATAATCACATAAAGGATTATAACTACATATGAACATTTTGGACTTAATGTTTTTTTTCTGAACACATTGTAGTTTATTTTTTCCTGTAACACATACAGGAAAATTCAACTTATTATTTTTACACTAAGTTGCACTTTTATGCATTTTAGTCACGTATACACATTAATAGCGAGATCAAAGTATTGTTATTGTTTTTAGGTAAACTATTTTTATTGAGTATTTTATTGTTGTGGCCACAACTTATCAATTAATCTATCTCATTTTATTCAACTGTTTTTTTAAAACTTATAAGTAATAAATAAATATTCAATTTAATATTTTTATATTATAAAATTTTATTGTACATACAGAGTATTCATTTTATTTTATTTATGATTCATTTTATTTTTTATATATTTTTTGGGTCATTTACATATGATACATGGTAATTAATACCTACATGAAAAGTTATATTATTAACTAGATACATTTCCCTCAGCTATAATTAGTGCCTCCCATAATTTCTATTTTCTGTATTTTATAGTGCAGAAGAGGCTTTGCAGGTAACCCAAAGGGGCAGTTGGGGATACGGACTCCGGAACTCCCCAGATTCTGAGGTTGTTTCGCCTACTCCTATTCTCCAGGTCTTCCATACGATCCAAAAGTTTTTGTATCATGTCTGTGTGCAGTTGAGTATTTTCCCCCTGGAGAAGGAGCTCTGCACAGTGTTTTTCATTCACCTCCTCTAATTTCATAACTCTGTTCTCTACCCCCTTGATGTCTTGTTTAAGTTCCCAAAATAATTCTTTGACCTCTTGCATTGCTATCCTTATGTCATCCTTTGAAGACAAGGATTTGAGATCGTCCTTTGGGACATAATTAGTGAACTCATGGCCCACAATATCTACCTGTGCTTCTGTACTCTGTTGGACGCTGGGATAGATATCTCTGTGAGGGACTGTTGAGGTATCAACAGGTTTCAGATAGTTGTTCATCGTGGAGAGTTTGTATTATTTGGTTAATTTAGAAGATCTTCTATTTGTCATTACAGCACTTGTTGGCAGCGTGGTACTTTGTGCGTGCCAAAATCTAGTGGTGCTGTGGAAGAAAACCCTGTAAGGCGGGTGAGTGTTCCCACACTTACTATAGGGTGGTGTATGTTCCCTCTTTTATGCCTTTAAGATGGGTAGCAGGTTAGATCCAGAGTGCACTTATTGTCTGCAAAACCTCAGGACAGTCCTGCTGTTATACTGGGGCGGTTGCGTTTGTGGGGTCCCCTTGTGTGTCGGGGTGGGATACAGGTATGCGCCAGGACCTATGGCACAGCTACCTAGGGAGTTCAAATGAGCTCAGATCTGTAAATCAAGCTATGGATCTTTAGAACCGTGAGAGCAGGCCCTAAGGTGATACTTTTATAGGTAGGCCTCATTAGCCGTACGTTTTCAGGAATGTCCATGCTTTGTGAGGGTCCTGCTGCATGATGTATAATGATGGGTTCTAGTCGTGTATCGGGGTCCTCCTTTTTTAGCTTTTCATTTCTTTCCTGGGGCCCAGATCTATGTGTGGGATAGGTTCCTGTTCCCCTATGTCTCCCAATGATCCAGGTCATATAATATGATTTTATTGCCCTGGTACTCACTGGTGCTTTGTTAGGCCGAGTGCCTCACTTCAGTTGTCTGGTTTGCAACTGTGACGGCATTTTCCCGCGAGTCACCTAGGAGTCCTCAGTTGTTGCTGAGTCATCCCGGAGTTCACCTCCTCTGCATGTAGCACAAGCCCGAATGTCCTGATCCGTTTGAGGGCACCTCCGGTGGGCGTGCGACCTGAGGTTGTTATATGCCGCTCGAGTAGGCCCGATGGCTCCGGTATTAGGTACATGTTAAGTGCTGTGGTGCGTGCTTCCCTGCGTGATTAAAGTTGTTTTTTGAGTGGAGGGGGTATTCCCCTGGCTGCTACTGCCAATGTATTGTCAAAGTTGGTGATTTTTTAGCACATTTTAGTAGGCTTTCAGTCTTAGGGCTTCAGAGCTACTAACTTACGTAGCCATATTCCAGTGCGGCTAGGCTCTGACCCCCGGAAAAAACATTTTATGGTTCACATGTAAATTAAAGGAACACTGAATACAGTTGTATTGAAGTAGTACTTCTGTTACTGCCGTGAATTTGGAGGTATGTCCAGTATACAGCACCTTATTGGTGCTTACAACTCCAATTGGAATTCCAGAATGCAGGCACACCTACACGCAAGCGCTGTATGATTTCTAAGATGCCGAACAGGGTGTTATAAGTTTGTGATTATTGTGTTTTATTCTACATATATGCACCTGAGAAAACAGTCATGTACAGACCGAGAAACATTGTGTTAAATAAAGTCTTTTTATTGATTTTAGACTTTTGCCACAAACTTTATTTTATCTATATTAATACGGTACCACTGCCTAATACACACTTTCTCCAGTGTTTGGTCTGGATTGGTTGAGTGTGTTTGATCCACTTGATGGCTGGTTCTGGAGCTTGTTTGCTGGGTCTGGAGCCCTGCCTGATACACCACAAGTTTGGAGTGCTGATTATCATCCAAGTAAGCACAGACTGCACACAAAAGAGGACATGTAGGCTACGAAACCAGTATTCATACCACACAGGAGTGGGAGTTAGCTGGATGACTCTAAGTGTCCAGAAGGCGTTCGTGACACTTCTCAAGTGTCTGCTATCTTGTGAGTATAATATCACTTACAGCAGCGGCGTGTCATGCCTTATTGATTTTGCACTATGTTGGCGCCTTCTTTTGTTTCACTCTACCTGTAGATACCTCGTCTTGGGCCACCAACAAGATTTGTTTGAAGAAGCTGCTTGCCATTTGCCATCTGATATGTCATCTAACTTGATTTGAATTTTTATGTGGACATTTTGGTTATTAAGTATCATTAATGCACTGTATTGTTTTGATTATTGCACTGTATGCACTTTATTTTAGTGATTGCACTGGGATTATTGTATAATCACTTTTGAGTAGTTATTTTACTACCAAGTAGTTTATTATTATATTTTGAAGGTTAAGAGTTCACTTTTGTCACTTATATATTATTTATTCGACCTTTGGCGCACTGATTTTATTTTTGTTTTGTATTAATAACATATACAGTAACATTGAATTTTAAATGAGCAGTAGAATATTTTCTGGAAAATTTCAAAGATAATTTATGTTTTCCTCCTCCTGTATCATGTGACAGCCATCAGCCAATCACAAATTGCATATACTTGTATACTGTACACCTTTGCACATGCTCAGTTGGAGCTGGAGCCTCAGAAAGTGTGCATAGAAAAAAGATTGTGCAGGTTTTGATAATCAAAGTGCATTGGAAAGTGTTTTTATATTGCATGCTTTATCTGAATCATGAAACTTTAATTTTGACTTTAGTGACTATTTAAACAAATCATTTAGCTTATAGCTATTTAATTACCTCTTTTCTTTTAGTATTCTAAATAAATCTATTTTTTCAACTGCAGAAATTGAACACATTTAAAGCAAAATAAAAATATTATTGAACAAAAATCTGTATTTTTGATATGGCCTTTGTCCATAAAAATAAAATAAGGAAAGCAACAGAAAATAAAAAAATGTATGGTAGCATACAAGGAAAATGAAACAAGAATTAATTAAAGTCTTACTTAATCAAATCTGATTCCAAGGTCAGTGGGTGGAGTGGGCATCAATAACCAGCTTATGGATAGAAATAAAACCTGTACTTTGTGAAACACTGTTGACAGCTTTTAGTAATTAAACATCTGTTGAACATTATTCTCATACATTTCAGGAATATGAAAAGGGATTTCTTGACTAGGGTCAGAAGGAATATGCTTGTTAGTAACATCATGCACTTTCCTGACCTCTAGGGGAAGAAAAAGCACTATATAGAAGCTGGTAATTATTAGTCAAGATGGATAATAAAACAAAACACTTATAGCGATCACTTCATGGATATTTGCAGAAATTGTGAAGGATGAATGCTGGTGACATTTTAGCTTTGTGATCTGCATCTTTCATCTTAAAGGTGCATTCAATTCAAAAATAAATTGCTCATAAAGACCTAGATTACAGTTGTAGTACATCATTATTTAGTAGGAGTTTAATTTATGAGTTGTTTTGTTTATTAAAAGTAATTTTTTTGTGAGCTAACGGTTTGAACTGTTCTCCAATTGGCACTCTAGCTACAAAAAAATGTGTGAGTGGAGTATGGCTAGAGCAATACCACTAGTCTAGGGTGCACTAACATCAGCATGAAGGATAGCATGGGTGTGCTAAATCCCTCATTTAATAGACTTCTATTGGGTTGCACAGTAAAATTCATGTCTGATATAATTCAAGCATTGAGCCAATGGTATACTAAGTTGAGGGTATGCTAAGTCGATAGTTCAAAAGTAGTGGAGCGGTGTTCTTCATATAGTTGCTATACTATTAATAATAATAATGATTTACTTCAGGTCTTAAAAAGCAGTACATTTTACACTGGTAATTTAGCACAACACTTAACTCCCCATTTGTAAAATGATCACAGTGACCACTCTAATTGGGCTCCCTGCACTATCCATTAAGCTGAAAGTGTGTCCTAAAAAAGTTTTGGCTGTGCGAAAATGTTCTTTAATAATTAGGTACTGTGCTGTATCTGTGATAAGTATGCTTGTCCCATGAGAACGTCATTTCAACATTTGTTTTTTCTTGGGTAAATTGCTTAGCCTGTGTTTTTGCCGACCTCTGGACATCCGTGTATTACCACATCTTAAAAAAGATTGGAACAACATATTTTGTGGCCTATCTTGCTGCTTACTATTTGTGTGCTGCTAACAAGATCCATAGACAAGCCTCGCTGGGGATTTACTTTCCCTAGCAATACCCAAACAGTCATGGACACAAATGGTGTTGGATTTCATAACAGACCTACCGTCATCCAAAGGAAACACAACCATCTAGGTAGAGAGTGATAGATTCTCCAAGCAATCCCACTTCATTCCACTAGCTAGTTTACCCAATGCTAAAGAGCTATCTGACTTTTTTCTTCTCCATATTGCTAGACTCCATGGATTTCCTTTAGATATGGTCTCTTATAGAGGATTTCAATTATTTTTTTTACATTTGGACAGCTTTTTATAATAACCTTGGCATACATCGCTCACTCAGTACTGATTATCACCCTCAGTCCAATGGCCAAACAGAGCGCATTAATCAGAATTTAAAATCATATCTGCACAATTACGACTATGCCATGTACTGGTCTAAAATTTAAATTGCTACCTTTGGCTGCACTGACTCTGAATTCACAATCGCATGGCTCACTGAAGACATGCCCATTTTACCCTGCTATAGGCAATCATCCCAAGACTTTTGCTATGGATAAACTACCATCTGATGGGCCTGCTGCTGATCCCCTGGTTACACGACTTTCAACGCATTGGCTTAGAATATGACAAGATCTTTGTCAAATCTCTTGTTAGCGTAAGACTGCTGCTTATCGTGAGTGTGACATAGCGCCCACCTTTCAAGGTTGGTGAGTGGATAGGGCTGTTTGCCAAAAACATTAACCTACACAGTCATCGGATAAGCTGGGACCATGTTTCTTTGTTAAATTTTGGGTATTGTCCATAGTTATTCCTGTTGCGTAAGTCTAGCCTTAACGGCATCTATGCATATCCATCCAGTGTTCCACTGTACTACTGTGCTGAAACCAGCGGTGTGTAACTGGTTTACTACCCCTTCTCCTTGACCTTTTCACACAGGTATTGATGGCCAAGTGGAATATGAGGTGGACAAAATTATTAACTCCAGATGTCAAGACTTTTTTTTTTTTTATCCGGTAAAACTTCAAAGGATACTCTATTACGTATCATTCTTACGTAACTGCTCGGGATGTCCATGCTCCACTACTGGTGGCCAAGTTTAACAGTCAATTTCCCGCTAAGCCATGGTAATTCCTCAGAGGGGTCCTTTTAGAGGAGGGGGCTCTGTCACACTCTTGGAAGCTGTCCTGTGGATTATTCCAGTGAGCCACTTAGGACTTTGGCTGCAACTTGGTATTTTGCTAATCTTATTTTCTGTTTTTTGCTGCTCTCTTGCTCTTCTGTTTTCACCCCAGGTACTAAATTTTTTGTCTTCAACACTGTTATCAGCTACAGAGTCCTATCCTGAGCTGTTTGTCACCTTCAGTGCTACTTGTGGCTTGGGGAACCTTCCACCTAACGCCAACTAGCGGCCAGGAGTTAGGGAGGGTGATCCTTGTTACTGGTGCCCTGACCACTGGTGACCTGACATGCTACACTTCTTCTGGATCAGTTTAACTTGTGACTATCTGAAATATTAAAAAATGATCTTGCACTTGTGGGACCTATAGCTGATCTTGAGAGAATAAGCTCTTTAGTAACCCAGCTCAAGAAAGACATTTGCTCTACACTTTACCAATCTTCTATAATCACTGTTTCCCTGGTAAACTGCTTGCTCTTCTGAGACTTTGCCACAGTAAGAGCATTTGCAGATAGGAGCTATAAGGAGTCTAATGCCTTATTTTGTATGTGCTAAGAGGAAAGACATGAAAGTATGATTATATTGTGGAAAGACTGGTCACTTTGTGAGTTTTTGTCCTGTGAGGCATAATAGAGATTATAATAAAGGTAAAGTGGAACCTGGGCTGTGCTATGTAATACTACTTTTGTTCCTATTGCTTCATACTCATTTATAACTTTTTCCCCGTAGTGGTTCAATGTCAAAACAGATATTTAGGTAATTATTGATTTTGAGGTGGCTTCTTTATAGATTCTACCTTAGCTGCTAATGTGGAGATTCTGTCACAATTGAAAAGTTCTCTTCTGTTGTTAGTTGCAGATAGTACCCCAATGAAGTCTGGCCTGTTGTTAAATAGCTTATACCTGTATCTGTTTCCTTAGGCCTAGGACATAAAAAAAACAATATAGGAACATTTATGATGTGCTTGAAAAGAAAGGAGCAGCTAAATTTCTGGGAGTATCAATTCCAAATCTTTCCCCTGACTGATCCTGAATTTGATCATCTCAAAGAATATATTAAGGAAAATTTGGCAAAAAGGTTTATCACACCCTTTGTTTCTCTGTCTGGGGCTGGCATATTTTTTTGTTGAGATGATGGATAATAATACCATCAGGAACAGATATCCTCCACCCTTAATTTATCAATGCTGGACAGAATAAGTGGAGCTCAAAATTTCATTAAGATTGATTTAGGTTGAGTTTACAATTTAGGGCACAAATAATTGTGGTTGATACTAGTATCTATATAGGAATCTTATAGAGTTGTACTATTGTAAGGTATCATATCACATGTACAAATCCCCAAATCCAGAATTCCAGAATTCAAACTTATTCTGAAATCCAAATTTTGTAATTTATATATTTAAAAAATAAAATGATCAGAACATTACTGATTTTCACCTGCCTGTAAGTCACAATCTTCTTTTGCCTGTGTCTTTGTTTTTTTTTGTTTTTTTGTTTTTTTATATTTTTAAATGCAAATAACAGTCTGTATTTATTTTATACAACAGATATATTACAGTACTGTACTTTGTTTCTGATGGTACTATGTATACAAAAGTATTAAAAAT
Source organism: Bombina bombina (assembly GCF_027579735.1). Classification (NCBI taxonomy): domain Eukaryota; kingdom Metazoa; phylum Chordata; class Amphibia; order Anura; family Bombinatoridae; genus Bombina; species Bombina bombina. The sequence continues at coordinate 1,318,585,667 of NC_069499.1, forward strand.
GATATAAAACTAGCTTTAGGTTGCATGTATAAGCTGTATTAAAAGGTCTAAATAACATAATATATTGTTGTTTAAATTTGGTTCTATCCCAACTCCAAACTGTCCCATTTTACAGATTTAAATATAAAAATATTCCAAAATCCAAACTATTTTGAAGTCCAAACCTTTTCTGGTTTCAAGCAGTTTGGATAAAGGTTTTTTACCTGTATTGGCATCTATTTATCAAAGCATCAACTTACCTGCATTCAACGGCACCAATACGTTCGCCTAAGATCGCCTAACATCGCTGCCGCGGACCTGAATATGTTCTCCAAAATTATAAAAAAAGCTGTCAAAAAGCCACGCACCAAGTACAGTTGTTAACTAACAGTCATCAATCTCGCTGCTCTCAGGCTTTTTTACATCTTTTTTGGTACCCTGTCACTAAACACCCACACTATACTATACTGATCGGAACAGCCAATAGAATGCAAGGTCAATCTGATTGGCTGATTGGATCAGCCAATCGGATTGAACTTGAATCGGATTGGCTGATTCAATCAGCCAATCAGATTTTTCCTACCTTAATTCCGATTGGCTGATAGATGTCCTCTTCTGCCCAATCGGATGAAGACTTCGGCCCGGCTGGGTGAACACGACTCAAGGTAGGGAGATCTTCAGGGGGTAGTGTTAGGTTTATTTAAGGGGGGTTTGGGTTAGAGTAGGGGTATGTGGGTGGTGGGTTGTAATGTTGGGGGGTTGGTATTGTGTTTTTTTTTTACAGGCAAAAGAGCTTTGGGGCATGCCCCGCAAAAGGCCCTTTTAAGAGCTGGTAAGGTAATAGAGCTGTTATTTAATGATAGTGTAGTGTTAGGTGTAATTGTAACTTAGGTTAGGATTTATTTTACAGGTAAATTTGTATTTATTTTGGCTAGTTAGTTATTAAATAGTTATTAACTATTTAATAACTATTTTACCTAGTTAAAATAAATACAAAGTTGCCTGTAAAATAAATATAAGCCCTAAAATAGCTACAATGTAACTATTAGTTATATTGTAGCTATATTAATAGCTAGTAGGGGGCTTAGATTAGGTGTAATTAGTTTAAAATTCTTGTAATATTTTTTTAATTTTGGTAATTTAGTGTTTGTTTGTTTTTGTACTTTTCTGATGGATGGAAGACCTCTTCTTGCCCTGCTTGGATGAAGACTTCTGCCAGTCTTGATGTCCTCTTCTGCCCCATCGGATGAAGACTTCGGCCCGGCTGGGTGAACACGACTCAAGGTAGGGAGATCTTCAGGGGCTTAGCGTTAGGTTTATTTAATGGGGGTTTGAGTTAGAGTAGGGGTATGTGGGTGGTGGGTTGTAATGTTGGGGGGTGGTATTGTGTTTTTTTTACAGGCAAAAGAGCTGTTTTCTTTGGGGCATGCCCCGCAAAAAGGCCCTTATAAGGGCTGGTAAGGTAATAGAGCTGTTAACTTTTGTAATTTAGTATAGGGTAGGGCATTTTTTTATTTTGGGGGGCTTTGTTATTTTATTAGAGGGCTTAGATTAGGTGTAATTAGTTTAAAATTCTTGTAATATTTTTTTATTTTTTGTAATTTAGTGGTTTTTTTTTGTACTTTAGTTTAGTTTATTTAATTGTATTTAATTTTAGGTACTTGTATTTAATGATAGTGTAGTGTTAGGTTTAAATGTAACAGGTTAGGATTTATTTTACAGGTAATTTTGTAATTATTTTAACTAGGTAGCTATTAAACAGTAAATAACTATTTAATAGCTATTGTACCTAGTTAAAATAAATACAAAGTTGTCTGTAAAATAAATATAAATCCTAAAATAGCTACAATGTAACTATTAGTTATATTGTAGCTATATTAGGGTTTATTTTACAGGTAAGTATTTAGTTTTAAATAGGATTAATTTATTTAATTATAGTAACTTTATTTTGTTTTATTTAAATTATATTTAAGTTAGGGGGTGTTAGGGTTAGGGTTAGACTTAGGTTTAGGGGTTAATAACTTTATTATAGTAGCGGCGACGTTGGGGGCGGGAAATTAGGGGTTAATAATTGTAGGTAGGTGGCGGCGATGTTAGGGAGGGCAGATTAGGGGTTAATAAAATTTATTATAGTGTTCGCGAGGCGGGAGTGCGGCAGTTTATGGGTTAATACATTTATTATAGTGGCGGCGATGTCCGGTCGGCAGATTAGGGGTTAATACTTGTAGTTAGGTTGCAGCGATGTTAGGGACAGCAGATTAGGGGTTAATAACTATAATGTAGGGGTCGGCGATGTTAGGGACAGCAGATTAGGGGTTAATATGTATATTGTAGGTGGCGGCGATGTCCGGTCGGCAGATTAAGGGTTAATACTTGTACTTAGATTGCAGCGACGTTGGGGGGGGGCAGATTAGGGGTTAATAACTATAATGTAGGGGTCGGCGATGTTAGGGACAGCAGATTAGGGGTTAATAGCTATAATGTAGGTGGCAGCGGTGTGGGGTCGGCAGATTAGGTGTTAATACTTGTAGTTATATTGCGGCAATGTTGGGGGGGCAGATTAGGGTTTAATAACTATAATGTAGGTGTCGGCGATGTTAGGGACAGCAGATTAGGGGTTAATAGCTATAATAAAGGTGGCGGCGGTGTCTGGACCGCAGATTAGGGCTTAATACTTATAGTTAGATTGTGGCGACGTTGGGGGGGGGGCAGACTAGGGGTTAATAACTATAATGTAGGTGTCAGCGATGTTAGGGACATCAGATTAGGGGTTAATAGCTATAATGCAGGTGGCGGCGGTGTCCGGTCGGCAGATTAGGAGTTAAATAATTTTATGATAGGGTTTGCGATGTAGGGGGGCCTCGGTTTAGTGGTTCATAGGTAGTTTATGGGTGTTAGTGTACTTGAGCACTGTAGTTAAGAGCTTTATATTCCGGTGTTAGCCCATAAAGCTCTTAACTACTGACTTTATTCGGAGATTTGGATGGCCGTGTATTACACTAGTATTTACACCTAATATGCAGTACATATAATACTAGTCTAATACACAGCATATCCCAACTAAAACATACAGAATTTCCGAATTTCCGAACCGAATCAAACCGAATCGAACCGAATTCAGTCGAATTTATTCGAATCCGAATAAATCCGAAACAAATTCATTCAAATCCGAATAAATCCGAAATGAATTCATTCAAATTTTGCCGAATTCGAATCGATCCGAATCGAAATTCGAAAAGTCCGAAAACAATCCGAACCGAAAAGAACCAAATTTTTTAGCCATGCACATATCTACTATGTACCCCTAATCTGCTGCCCCTAACCCCCGCCGACCCCTATATTATATATATTAACCCCTAATCTGCCACCCCCAATGTCGCCGCCACCTACCTACAATTATTAACCCCTAGTGCTCCATGTACTAAGCCGTCAATTCATCCGTCATTGTAGACGCGGATAAACTCGCCGTTACTTGCATAGGGCGAAATGGTGTCCGCTGTCGCTATGTACTAATAATCCCCCAATAAATAGACACGTCTAGCCCACCGCGAGCAGTGGCGGAATATTGATAAATTTGACGCCTCGCTCGCCGCGACTATTTTGTGAAGTATACAGCAAACCAATATAATTTTTGCAACTTTCTCAGGTCCATACTGCATAGCACCACCAAAACGATCAAGATATCGAAACCGCATTTTCAAACCGCATGTACATGAATACCCTCCATCTCCTAATAGAAGATACAATAAATATAAATATTAATATAAAAATAATTATAAAGATTGACAACTATACAAAACAAATTTAAAATATACAGATTGCTCTTTAATTACAGTCGACAAATTGGGCGCAATTTATGTACATGGAAATGAGAGACAAATTAGACGCCAGTTATGCTTACCTAGAAGCCATCCTTCAGGCATATTTCCGTCTGAAATGAACAATGTAAGTACAATGCTGATATTACTGCCTTTTATATATGTCTAGACTAGCGTCTAGAGTGACTTTCCTATTGTTTTGTACCTTGCCCGCCACCTAAAAGGTGGCGAGGCAAAAATAACGAGGTGGGAGCGGAAATTGTCGCGAGCGGACAAATAGATTTTTTAGTACATTCGTTTTTGGCGAGTTGGTAGTCAAATGTGTGTAATTACAGTGAAAAATGGAGAGGTAGCGAGGTTTGGCGGATAAGTACGCTCGCAATTTTAAAGATGCGAGTTTGAACATAGTTGACGACTTTGTACATATCAGTTTGCGAGTTTTGACGCAAGATTTGTTGCGGGTAGCTCGCTGACTGCTTAGTACATGGAGCCCCTAATCTGCCGACCGGACTTCACCGCTACTATAATAAAGTTATTAACACCTAATCCGCCTGACTCCCGCCTCAAAAACCCTATAATAAATAGTATTAACCCCTAATCTGCCCTCCCTAACATCGCCGACACCTAACTTCAAGTATTAACCCCTAATCTGCTGACCGGACCTCGCCGCTACTCTAATAAATTTATTAAACCCTAAAGCTAAGTCTAACCCTAACACTAACACCCCCCTAAGTTAAATATAATTTAAATCTAACAAAATAAAATAAATCTTATTAAATAAATTATTCCTATTTAAAGCTAAATACTTACCTGTAAAATAAACCCTAATATATCTAAAATATAAATAATAATTATATTGTAGCTATTTTAGGATTAATATTTATTTTACAGGCAACTTTGTATTTATTTTAACCAGGTAAAATAGCTATTAAATAGTTAATAACTATTTACTAGCTACCTAGATAAAATAATTACAAAATTACCTGTAAAATAAATCCTAAACTAAGTTACAATTAAACCTAACACTACACTATCAATAAATAAATTAAATAAACTATCTACAATTATATCAACTAAACTAAATTACAAAAAAACAAACACTAAATTACAAAAAAAAACAAACACTAAATTACAAAAAATAAAAAAAGATTACAAGAATTTTAAACTAATTACACCTACTCTAAGCCCCCTAAAAAAATAAAAAGCCCCCCAAAATAAAAAAATGCCCTACCCTATTCTAAAATAAAAATTGTAAAGCTCTTTTACCTTACCAGCCCTTAAAATGGCCTTTTGCGGGGCATGCCCCAAAGAATTCTGCTCTTTTGCCTGTAAAAAAAAACATACAATACCCCCCATAACATTACAACCCACCACCCACATACCCCTAATCTAACCCAAACCCCCCTTTAATAAACCTAACACTAAGCCCTGAAGATCTTCCTACCTTGTCTTCACCACGTCGGGTATCACCGATCTGTCCAGAAGAGGGTCTGAAGTCTTCCTCCTATTCGGCAAGAAGAGCTCCTCCAGAGGGTCATCCTATCTGGACAGAAGAGGACATCTGGACCAGCAGACATCTTCAACCAAGCGGCATCTTCTATCTTCTTCCATCCGGCGCGGAGCGGGACCATCTTCAAGCAGCCGACATGGAGCCATCCTTCTTCACCGACGGACTAACGACAAATGAAGGTTCCTTTAAAGGACGTCATCCAAGATGGCGTCCCTCGAATTCCAATTGGCTGATAGGATTCTATCAGCCAATCGGAATTAAGGTAGGAAAAATCTGATTGGCTGATTGCATCAGCCAATCAGATCCAAGTTCAATCGGATTGGCTGATCCAATCAGCCAATCAGATTGAGCTTGCATTCTATTGGCTGATTGGAACAGCCAATAGAATGCGAGCTCAATCTGATTGGTTGATTGGATCAGCCAATCGGATTGAACTTGAATCTGATTGGCTGATTCAATCAGCCAATCAGATTTTTCCTACCTTAATTCCGATTGGCTGATAGAATCCTGTCAGCCAATCGGAATTCGAGGGACGCCATTTTGGATGACGTCCCTTAAAGGAACCTTCATTAGTCCGTCAGTGAAGAAGGATGGCTCTGCGTCAGCTGCTTGAAGATAGTCCCTCTCCATGCCGGATGGAAGAAGATAGAAGATGCCACTTGGATGAAGATGTCTGTCGGTCCGGATGTTCTCTTCTGCCCGGATAGGATGAAGACTTTGGACCCTCTGGAGGAGCTCTTCTTGCCGGATAGGAGGGAGACTTCGGACCGTCTTCTGGACGGCGTGGTGAAGACAAGGTAGGAAGATCTTCAGGGGCTTAGTGATAGGTTTATTTAAGGGGGGTTTGGGTTAGATTACGGGTATGTGGGTGGTGGGTTGTAATGTTGTGGGGGGTATTGCATGTTTTTTTTTACAGGCAAAAGAGCAGAATTCTTTGGGGCATGCCCCGCAAAAGGCCCTTTTAAGGGCTGGTAAATTAAAAGAGCTTTACAATTTTTATTTTAGAATAGGGTAGGGCATTTTTTTATTTTGGGTGGCTTTATTATTTTTTTAGGGGGCTTAGAGTAGGTGTAATTAGTTTAAAATTCTTGTAATCTTTTTTATTTTTTGTAATTTAGTGTGTTTTTTTTGTAATATAGTTTAGTTGATATAATTGTAGATAATTGTAGATAGTTTATTTAATTTATTTATTGATAGTGTAGTGTTAGGTTTAATTGTAACTTAGGTTAGGATTTATTTTACAGGTAATTTTGTAATTGAAGTTCAATCCTATTGGCTGATCCAATCAGCCAATAGAATACAAGCTCAATCCTATTGGCTGATTAGATCAGCCAATAGGATTGAACTTCAGTCCTATTGGCTGATTGCATCAGCCAATAGGATTTTTCCTACCTTAATTCCGATTGGCTGATAGAATTCTATCAGCCAATTGGAATTGAAGGGATGGCATCTTGGATGACGTCACTTTAAGGAACCTTCATTCTTCAGTCGCCGTTGTCAGAAGAGGATGCTCCGTGTTGGATGTCTTGAAGATGGAGCCGCTCCGTGCCGGATGGATGAAGATAGAAGATGCCGCTTAGATGAAGACTTCTGCCCATCTGGAGGACCACTTCTGCCTGTCTGGAGGACCACTTCTGCCAGCTTTGTGGAGGACTTTGGCACGGTTGGGTGAAGACTTTTCAAGGTAGGGTGATCTTCAAGGGGTTAGTGTTATGTTTTTTTAAGGGGGGATTGGGTCTGTTTTAGAGTAGGGTTGGTTGTGTGGGTGGTGGGTTTTAATGTTGGGGGGGCTTGTCATTTTTTATTTACAGGTAAAAGAGCTGATTACTTTGGGGCAATGCCCCGCAAAAGGCCCTTTTAAGGCTATTTGTAATTTAGTGTAGGCTAGGGCTTTTTATATATTGGGGTAGCTTTTTTATTTTGTTAGGGGGTTTAGATTAGGTGTAATTAGTTTAAAAATCTTGTAATTATTTTATTATTTTCTGTAATTTAGTGTTTGTTTTTGTACTTTAGATATTTTTTTTTTAATTGTATTTAATTGTATTTAGTTTAGTTAATTTATTTAATTATAGTGTAGTGTTAGGTGTAATTGTAACTTAGGTTAGGTTTTATTTTACAGGTATATTTGTATTTATTTTAACTAGGAAGTTATTAAATAGTTAATAACTATTTAATAACTATTCTACCTAGTTAAAATAAATACAAAGTTACCTGTAAAATAAATATAAACCCTAAGATAGCTACAATGTAACTAGCTAGCTTAGGGTTTATTTTATAGGTAAGTATTTAGTTTTAAATAGGAATAATTTATTTAATGATAGTAATATTTATTTAGATTTATTTAAATTATATTTAAGTTAGGGGTTGTTAGGGTTAGGGTTAGACTTAGGTTTAGTGGTTAACACATTTAATATAGTGGCAGCGACATTGGGGGCAGCAGATTAGGGGTTAATAAATATAATGTAGGTGGCGGCGGTGTGGGGGGCGGAAGATTAGGGGTTAATAAGTATAATTTAGGTGGCGGTGGGCTCCGGGAGTGGCGGTTTAGGGGTTAATAAGTTTATTTAGTTGCGGCGGGGGCTGGCAGCGGTGGGATAGGGGTTAATAACTTTTATTTTGGTGGCGGTGGTGTAGGGGGGGCAGATTAGGGGTGTTTAGACTCGGGGTACATGTTAGGGTGTTAGGTTTAAACATTCCCATAGGAATCAATGGGATATCGGGCAGTAGCGAACATGAGCTTTCGCTGCTTTCTGACTCCCATTGATTTGTATGGCATCCGCTGCCTCCAGGGTGGCAGATTGAAAGCCAGGTACACTCTGCGGCATAGTGGCGAGCGTACCTGGTAGTTATTTGATATCTAGCAAAAGTAATCAGATTGTGCCGAATTTGCATTCGGAACATCTGTAATGACGTAAGCATCAATCTGTGTCAGACTGAGTCCGGTGGATAGTACGTTACATCACCAAATTCTACTTTTGCCAGTTTGTAGGGTTTGGTAACTAAGGCGAATCAGGCTCACCACAAATATGCTGCGGAATTCCAGCTTATTTGCGGTTGACGGCTTGATAAATAGATGCCATTGAGTTTATGTAGTATAGTTATGTACATTGTTTTGCATACTTTTGTATGTTTTTATGCTGTTTTTCTTTCTTTATAACTGTTCTAATAATGTTTTAGTTTATGTATACAATATAAACACATTTGTAATATTCATTTGTGTATTTGTTTTATTTTTTTGAAAATTCCCAAAAGAACATATTTTCTTACAGCATCTGCTGTACATTGCCTTGGTATTGTTTGTCAGATTTTATGTTATACTTTATATCACTTCTGGTCTGGACCTTGGTGTTGCTGTTACATCTCTGCCTTCTCTGCCTCCTAAAACTAGTCCCTGTTTTATTCTCCTTATAAAGAGGTTGCAATTAGAAGCTAGCAATGCCCATGAACTGAGCTATAATCTTGGATGTTTTTTTTGTGGTTGATCTTCTGCTTATGACCTATTCATTGTTTTTTCTTTAACTGGATTGCTTGCTGTTTTTTTCTTGAATTCTACTTGCCTTGATCTTTGAATATGGACTTTGCATACCAATTTGATTATCTTTGTCTGACAATTTTAGATTGATACTCCAGTTTCTGAGTTGGTCAGCCAGTTGGTCCATCCTTCATTTATCAGAGACAAGATGCAAAAAAGGTTAACATGTTATAGCCTCTGTGAAAGTTTATCCTTTACCTATTAAATAAATTTACTGTAAGATTCAGTAGACTGGAAGCCAGTAGCAGAACCAAGATTATAGGGATTCTGAACCCAATTTTTTCTTTAATGACTCAGAAACCTGGGTAGCACTTGCTGAGTGGGGCTAAATGTAGCCAACAATCATCAAGTGCTATCCAGGGTCTGAACCAAAAATGGTCTGGCTCGTAAATTTACATTCCTGCTTTTTCAAATCAAGATTTTAAGAGAACAAATAAAATTTGATAATGAGATTAAATTAGAAAGTTGCTCAAAATGTCATGCTCTATCAGAATCATGAAAGAAAAACATTGGGTTCAGTATCCCTTTATGTTCCAACTCAGCAATACAATATAGGCAAGCAGATCAGGGTAGGTGGCACAGGTCTGACATTAAACACAGGCAACTTATTAGGCCAGACAGTACATGTTTAAGGTGAGGCTAGCTGGGTGAAACACAGAACACAAACTACAAAAATTAACCTAAAGGACAGTTGATGGTTATGTCAATAGAAAAACAGCATGAATTTGGCTACAAAAGATATGAAAGCTTCAGGAAGCATGATAGAATTAAACTGAACTTAAAATAGGCAAATGACACACATTAACAAACAGGCATTAACATTAGTAAACATGCATGAACTATAACTTGTGTCATTGGAAAAAAATAAATATGGCACAATGCTGATGCCCTAAAACCAAGCTTTTTGGTAAGTAAGAGCCCTAACACTTTGTCAGATTCACTGATTACTTGCTTCCTATAAGCCATTTCATGGTCAAAGACACTTGGCGTGTCACATTTGTTTCATGTTGGTATCCATTCTTGGGCTTTAAATCCACATAGAACAATCCCTCTAGTGCTCAGCAATTCTAGCACCCAGTTACCAGACTCTCTTATTCCCAGTAACTATCTATGGATCTCCTGGTTTCTTCCTGTGTTCCATTCTGTGCCTTCCCTTTCTATTCTATTAGCCTCCTGATCCTCTAAGTTTGGTTCTACTTTTGGTATTTTCTTTCTGGTTTGACCATTGGTTTGACTGTCTCTAGTTGGACTGACCTTCTGGCTTGACCTCAGCTTTGACTTTGATTGTGGGTAATACATGGATCATCAGCCCTTATGCTATGCCCTCTCTAGAGGACCTATGTAACTTCCGGTCTCCCCTAAAAGAAGTTTACATAAGGTTGTTGGGTTCCAGTTCCCCAGACCTTCAAAGGTAATTGTACTCGCCTTTCCAAGCAAGACATGATGCTAAATCCTACTGCTTGTTTATGTGTTCAAAATCTAAATCAAACTACTTGCACCCCACATGGATAACATGATTTTAGTTCAGTCTGCATTATCCAAGTGTCAGCTCTCAAAATAAATGATCATAATGTTCCAGGAAATTACAGAAAAGCAATTAAATCCAACTTCACATACACTCTGATGGTTAATCAGTATGAATATGGTACGCTTCTTAATTGACTTATAATTATTGGAACACAAGAGTAATTATGACCTATTTGCATACAGCTGTTTGAAAACAATATGTTTGTCAAATATATTACATCATAACTGCAAAAAATGCAAAAAATATATTCACAAATAAAAAAATATAAAATTGTCAACAGGAAAGTATATTAAAAGTGGCATATGACGTAATTAGAATATCAAAATTACAAATATATGCTAATGTAGATCTGCATGTGATGATATGAATATGAATAAATATGTTTCTCTTGAAATTGTATTAATTTTTATTAAAAAAGGCTAGTATGTTCTATAACAAACTAATATACTGGTATAAAGTACTTGTTACAATATTGAGCCTTGTCTCTCATTGAATTTTAACACAAATATCACATTTAGCGTTAAGGATATATGTGTAAAAAAGACTACAGTTTTTAAATAAATGCTTTAAGTTATTCCATGGACTGGGAATAAAAAGCAGCCCTGGAAAATTTGGAGACCAGCCCTATTTTCCGCTGACTCAGTATAATGTGCATTCCCCATTTTTCTCAAAGGGGATATCTGGGATACTCCTTCCACCAAAATTGTTTTAGAACTATATTATATTCCTTTGTATTAAAAATAAATGCCAGATTGTTGTTAAATAGGCACTCTACAACATAATTGCATTGATTAATCACCCCTTTAAATTGTAGCTTTCCAGCCCTAGCCCCAGCTGGAAATCTCCTGGTATCCTGGTAGGCCAATCCGGCCTTGCGGCACAGTCTTTCAGAAGGAGCTTGCCAAACCTCTTTCTCCCACCTCAGGTCTCAGCAGAAAACCTCAGAAGAAAAGGCCAACAATAGTGCAATATAGCTTAGTAAACAGCCTGTAGTAAAAGGAACATCCTCACAGGGAAACTTGAAGAAATTGAAGATTTTTTCAGAAAACACCTGAAGCATTGATGACAGTGATTTCCAGCTCTAATAAAATCCAATAAAAACCTAAGTATGAATAAAAAAGCTCAACCGGTTTCAGCAGACACAGCGGAGACTTTGGGGCCGATTTAACAACCCCCGTATCGGCCCCAATGTAACTGTTTACACGCGAGCCTTGATAAATCGACCCCTTAAAGTGGGAGAAAGAGGTTTAGCAAGTTCCTTCTGAAAGACTGTGCCGCCATCTACAAAACAGTTATGTGCAGACAGTGGAGGAGTAACACATTTTAACTTGTTTTTGTAAAATAATCTTTATATACATACAAACACCATACATATAAGGGCCAATTTACTATGCCCCGAATGGGGCCAACTCACCCTGTTTCCATGCAAGTCTACAGGCTCACCGAGAACAGGTGTTAAGAAGCAGCAGTCTTAAGACCGCTGCTCCTTAATTGGATCCACCGTGTACAGCAATTAACCCAATCGAATATGATCAGGTTGATTGACACCCCCAGTTAGTGGCCGATTGGCCGCAAATCTGCAGGGGGTGGCATTGCACAAGCAGTTCACTAGAACTGCTTGTGCAATGCTAAATGCCAACAGCGTATGTTGTCGGCATTCAGTGAAGTCTGGCGGACATGATACGCTACAGTCAGACTTTGATCATTCGGCCCCATGATACAGTCTAAAAAAACATATAAAAAATAATTAATGCATTACTTATTAAGAGGAGATTTTTATACAGCTCAATTATTTAAAGGGTCCTGATAATCAACACAAAATGTTGATGACTCCGAAAGAAAATGCAATTTTTAGAGACTTTTCGTTTACTTTTATTATGAAAAGTTCTTCATTCATGATTCAGAATTGCATTTTAGCCAATTAGTGATGATTTCTAGATTTATTTTTCTATAAAGTATACCAAGAGAACAAAGCTAATTTTATTATTCAAGTGAATTGGAAAATTGTTTAAAATTGCAAGCCTTATCTGAATTGGAAATGTTTAATTTTGCCTACACTGGCCCTTTAAACTGACTGGATAGGGTATGATATATATGATAATGTATCCCGACGACACACAAATCTACCTCTCTGCACCAGACCTATCTCTTTCCTTACTAACCCGTGTCACTAACTGTCTTTCTCACATCTCTTCCTGGATGTCCTCTCACTACCTTGTGCTAATTCTCTCCAAAACTGAGCTCCTTATTTTCCCTCCTTCTTCTAAAATCTCCACCCCCCATCTCGCTATAACTGTCGAAAACTCCATCATTACCTCTACCCCACATGCCCAATGTCTTGGGGTCACATTTGACTCAGATCTTTCTTTCACTCCTTACATTCAGTCCTTGACTAAATCCTGTCGCTTCCACCTTAAAATACATCTCTATAATTAGACATTTCCTTACACAAGACACAACTAAGATTTGAATACATTCTCTCATCCTTTCCCGGCTCGAATACTGCAACTCCGTCCTCTCTGGTCTCTCTAGCTTCTTTACAATGCATAATGAATGCCCCTGTCAGGCTCATCTTCTTTACACGTCACTCTTCATCTGCTGCACCTCTCTGCCAATTCCATCACTGGCTTCCTCTTGCCTCTAGGATTAAAAACAAAATTCTGACTCTGTCAACTGCATTGCTTCCCCCTATATCTCAGACCTTGTCTCCATATACTCTCCCTCCCGTCCCCTTCACTCTGCTCATGACCTCCTACTCTCCTCCTCTCTTGTTACCTCATCACATTCCCATTTACAGGACTTCTCCAGACTGGCTCCCATCTTGTGGAACTCTTTGCCTCACTCCATAAGACTCTCTCATAGTTTTGAAAGCTTTAAGCGCTCCCTAAAGACTCTACTGTTCAGGGATGCATACAACCTACACTAACCTTTCCTATTACCAGTTTCTCTCCTCCATTACTATCTGCCATGAACCCCCTTAGCATGTAAGCCTAAGAGCCCAGCTGTTTGCAGATCACCTTCATAAGAGCTGACTACAACAGTGTGACTCTAGGCAGGGTCCTCTACCCATTTGATCCCTATAAATGTTACCTTGTATACTGCCTATGTTTAAAGCGCTGCAGAATCTGTTGGCGCTCTCCAAATAACTGATTATAATAATAATATAAAATACATATTTTTTTAAAAATAAAAATAACATTTTCTTGTATGTGAAGAACATTGGAATGTGAAATATTTAAGTACAGTAAAACACATTAAATATTATTATTTGATTATTATATTATTTAGACGTCACACTAACATAATGCATTTTAAATTCGATTGCACGTGTCCAAACACATTTACTTTTAATGTGTAATACATGCACATTGCACAAATAAACATGCCTGCAATATTCTAATCTCGCTTGCGTGCAAACATTAACGCACCCTATGGGTGGCCATTATGTCTGCCTGGAAGAAGGAGTTAAACTGCAGAGAGGCACAATTAGCAGCCTTTATACAAATAACTACTTAATCTAACATGTCTATCAACATGAAGCCATTATTAGCAATGAGAGTTTCCTGTTTGCAACAGCTATTGTAATCTGCACTTGGTGTTATTATTCTTGCTCAATTTTCTACAGTTAAATATTTCATTTATATCTGATTTCCTTGCAAATTGCAGGATGAAGCAGAGATACAAAATTTAGTTTTAGTTCCTAATTTGGGATGGATCAGTAATTATGTTTTGAAAAGATGAAATGATTCCATGGTATATTGATTGTAACTGTGAAAAGTAAAGCAACAAATTACCACCTCACTTTTGCATGCTATTTATTTAACAAAAATGCCAAAGAAACATCGATCTTTTTGCACTCTGGGTGGCATTTTTTCATTGAATATGTACAAATTAAAGTCATCTTCTGAAAGGAATAGTGTGCTGAAAAAATATCTATTTTTATCTTTAACTCACAAGCAAAATTGCTAAAATTCATGTTTAAATGCAAAGAGCTTGTCTAACACTGCAGGTCTCTGCAGAAATTCTTGAGACTATAGTGGTTAGCTACATCTACATTTATTTTGGAGTATTTATCATTGTGGATATTATTCAGGGAAACTTTTTTTATGTATTTATGAAAAAAAGGTTTTGTAGTTTAAGGGCTAGATTACGAGTGGAGCGGTAATTTGTGCTTCCACTCTCGTGTTAACCCCGCTAGATCTGGCTTTTTGCGTGCGGCAGGTTGCAAGCGTATTACAATTTGAAAGTTAAATGTTTTCACTCGGGGGGGGGGTTGCAGAGCCGGCTGAGGAAAACATGGCCGCACTTAGTTAGAGCTCTGGGATTCACTCCACTTTGTGGATCACAGAGGCTTAGGGAGATTTCACAAACACCTAGACGTTAAGCTCTGATTGAGAATCATAGGAGGTACATGGAGCAACTTTTCTGAGATACTGGGGACGCCGCCATACGCAGCTCAGGCTGGGGCCTACCTCTGCAGCAACAGCGGAAAAACTAGCATCTGCATGAGATGCCAATCATGAAATCCCAACACCACCACTCCCACGTAGCACATTCACCCTGTGCACAGCAGGCATACCGAGTTACAAACCGGGAGAGCTAAGACCTGATTCTCCCATATGACAGGGTGATAATACTGTTACACAGTCTGTATTAAAACAATTGCTCAGGTTGGATCTGTCCATACACACAGACCACAGGACATTACTTTAAGGATAGAACTAAAACGTATCACAGGACCATCAGAGCCTCCCTATTTATAAATACAGTTAACCTTATAAACCTCTGCATACTGATTTTATTCAGCAGCCTCATACCAAAGAACAGCTCGTATTTCAAGGTTTAGACAATGTCTTCTAGGAGACCACCTAAAGTCGATAAAATTCCCAGATCACCAGGGACTCCATACATAAAAATGGACAATTCCTTTAAGGCCTTGGAGGTAGCAGTGGCCCCCTCTTCAGCCAGTAACCAGACTGAGACAATTGATAACACCGAAACCCTGCCACCACAGGAAGGGGATAACAACCCTCAACCATCAAAGCTGACCTGCCTTTTCTCCCCTCAAAAGAGGACTTTAAAACCTTTATGACCAAGTGGGTCAACTGATTAAAAATAGTCTCACTGAGGTGAAGAGAGAAGTAGTGGATATGGGCCAGAGAGAGCTAAAGATTGAGGAGTGCTCAGACGAAATGGCGTTGGAAACTAATGCTATGACCATAGCAATTCAACAGCAGAACACAGCCAATATTCAATTGCAAACCCAGATAGAAGATTTAGACAACAAAAATAGGCGACAAAACTTAAGAATCAGGGGCATACCCGAAAGCATACAGCCCAGCCATTTGTCGACCTATCTTCACCGTCTATTCTGCTTCATCCTGGAATCTGAAGGAGACGATCCAATACCAATGGACAGAGCACATAAGGCTCTTATGCCCAAACCACCTTTAAATGAACCAGCCAGTGACACAATCATAATATTCCACAGATTTACAGATAAGGAAAAGATCCTTTCTGCCTCTAGAAGAAAGTCTCCTATCAAATTTAAAGACACTGATCTACAGATCTACGCAGACCTTAGTCCGTTGACCCTAGCTAAAAGGAGGGAGACTAGGTACCTTTCCCTGCACCTAAAAGATCTGGGCTTTAATTATCGCTGGGGATTTCCTTTTTGTCTGAAGGTCAACAAAGATAACATAACATTCATATATAAAGGTCCCGAAGACATTGAGAACTTTAGCTCCCAATTGAACATTCCTCTTCCATCTTTACCTTCCTTAACTGGAAGAGAAGACACCTCCTCTGCCCAAGCGGGTTCAAAGCCCAAACCTCAGCGCATGGAGTGGTCCTTGGTCTCCAGGAAATGTAGGAACCCACCAGTCACTAAAGAAAAGAACACACAAACCACAGCAAAACCCCCATGAGGACACTAAGTATCACTGCAATCCTTTGTTATTCATATATTTGACCCGTTCGTTTCATGGAAAGGACATTCATGGACACTAAACTGTCGAATCCATGTGCCCCTTATACTAGATGATGATCATTACCTAATACTCTAGCTTCACATAATTAGAGATTTTAGCAAACCCCTTAAGTGCCCCACCTCTAATATACTGATAGACCTTGAGTATAACCTTCTCAAAGTAAAAGTAAGTCTCCTGAGCCCAAACTACAACTAAGTAAGATTTATATATATCTCCCCTTCCCCAAAATGTTTCATATATTATATTCCTAGACGAAGTCCCAGGAGCAGCAATTTCAATTGCTAATTCCTCTTTCCACACTTCACCCAATCCCCTTGAAAAGAGCATAATCAGCTAGATTACATGTCTTTACGTTCATCTTTTAACACTGAAAATATGGTATTTACAGCGTCAAAACAGCACCGCAGCCATTACAAGTCTTGTCAGTATAGGTGTACCGCAAGCCTTTTAGCCTGTAACGCAACGTCAGTACCGCACTCGTAAAACTTAAGTTTTTTAATGAGATTTCCATAGCGCTGATATTCCGAGTGTTGCGTTGAGGCTAAAAAGCGAGCGTTACACTCTAAAACGACAAGATTCGTAACGCCATCTAAAGTCAAATCTGTAACATAAAACTCATAACTAATGTGTTAAAAAGTACACTAACACCCATAAACTACCTATTAACCCCTTAACCGAGGCTCTTCAGCATTGCAAACACTATAGTAAATTTATTAACCCCTAATCTGCCGCTCTTGACATCGCCGCCACTAATACAATTTATTAACCCCTATTCCGCAGCTCCCCAACATCGTCACCACTATACTAAAGTTGTTAACCTCTAAAAGACCACCACCCTCCCGCATTGCAAACATTATTTAAATTTTATTAACCCCTAATCTCTCACTATATGGGAAGCCCACAAAGCAGTGATCAGAGGAGAGTTTATAAAATATAAAGCCCAACAGAGGAAAGCATATAATAACGCAGTTAAATTTGGAACTAACTGTCTGAACACGTTAGAGCTACAACATAAACTAAACCCGACTGATGCTAGTATTCAACTAGATCTTATGAATGCCAGATGCGACCTGAACTTCCTCTTAAGCAAATAAGCTCAAAGGAAATCCCTTTTCCTCAAGAAAATGTTCTTTCATGAAGAAAATATGGCAAATACTTTACTGGTGAGGGCCCTTCGAGCGAAGGCAACAAATACACAAATTACACTCATCAAACGGCACATCGGTATATGACAGCAAACAAATAGCTGATCAATTCACATTCTAAACACAGCTCTACAACCTCACAGAAGAGAAATCTTCCACACACATTAACTGTATGGCAGAGTACATAAGTAAATCCCCCCTGAATAGACTCAACCCCGAACAAGTAGATTTTTTGGACTCCCCAATCACACTCCCGGAGGTTCTAAAAGCGATTGGTGACCTCTCCTTTTAGAAAAGCCCCGGGCCAGATGGTTTCACAAACTCATATTATAAAACATTCAAAGTCTTGTTAGCACCCCACCTACTTTCTGTATTTCATACCCTGGATAAGGGCTCTAGTTTGTCCCCAAGGATGCCGGGAGCCCATGTAACAATTATCCACAAACATGGAAAGTCCCCTGAGGATCCAAGTAGCTACAAGCCCATTTCCCTATTGAAATCCAATCTAAAAATTCTGGGCAAAATATTGTCTCAGCGAATTAATATGGTCCTAGAGGATCTTATCCACACAGACCAGGTGGGCTTTGTTCCGTGTCGGCCGGCAAGAGATAATACCATTCAGGCATTGACAGTGATGACCCATGCAAAATCTTGCAAATTAATCTCTGTCTTTATCACTACCAACGTGACAAAGCATTTGATCGTATTAATTGGAACTTTCTACGCGCCACCTGGGAATCATTGGGGTTTTGCCAAAACATGATTAACTGGATATTTGGGTTAAATTCCTCACCATCTGCTAGGGTAAAGACTAATGGTATTCTTTCCAACTCTTTTAACATCAGAAATAGTACTCGTCAGGCCCTTATGCCCCATACTCTTAATACTCTCCATGGAAATCCTAGCTGCATATGTCAGATCTAATATTACCATCAAAGGCTTCCCTGTTGGCCCCCATGAACTTAAAATTGCGTTATATGCCAATGATGTTCTCTTCTCGGTGACATCCCTGGAGAACTCTGTCCCAGAGGTTTTAAGGGAAATAAATCAGTTTGGAAAATTCTCCACGCCTGGAACTCCTTGCGCAAATCCTGTCATCTCAGAGCACAAAAAGATTCCATTAGATACCTGGGTATCTTGCTACCCCCCAACCCAAGACTTATTGCACACAACACAGAAAGACCTTACGGAATGGACGACTAAACAAATCTCATGTTGGGGAAGCATTCAAGCCATAAAAATGACAACACTACCTAGAATCTTATATTTCCTGCAAGCACTTCCAATACATCTTCCAAATTGGTATATCATTCAGCTACAAACTATAATTAACTACTACATTTGGGGCAAACATAAACCTTTGGTAAATAAGAAAACTATGTACAGGCCAGCAGACATGGGCAGACTGGGACTTCCAAACAAAAAAGACTACTACCTAGCAGTGATGTTACAAAATGGCTTTGACTTTCACAAATCAGCTAACACCAAAACATGGATATCTATAGACTCACATTTACTATGGGTACCTAAGGTGGGAGCACTATGCTGGGTGCCGAGGGATCTTTGGCCCCTCTAGTGTTTTCGTCTTGATATACATAAGCACCTTTTTGTGGTCTAGGACCAGATAGTTGCTTCAGGTCACAAAATCACTACCAAAAGCTTTCCTCTTTTCCCTATCCATCTTAATGTAGAAATGGTTGGGGGACTGGATAAAGGTTATAAGAGATCACTTGGAATGGGACCATACAATTCCCCTATGTAGATTAATGTAGGGAGGGAAACTGAGGGTGAGAGAAAGTCTTGGCGAAGTCAGTGGGGGAAAGGTCACTAACTGGCTCAAAAACGCCCACATTTATCATTACATCAACACGAGACCCCACAAATTGGATCTCCTCTGCCCACTGACCCCTTAAGAGTATTTTTTTAAATAATATGGCTATCAATAACCCACTGTCCCTAGCGAGAAAATTACTCTTTGCCACAGAGAAGTCTGCATTGCCAGATTATACTTCAAGATGGCAACACGACCTAGGCTTAAACCTTGAAATGAAAGAATGGGGAGTACCGTTCTGCCAGCACAGAATAGAGGCACGGCCACAGGGTTTGCAGAGCAAGCTAAGATTCCCTGCAGAATATTTCCATAAGAATGGAGCAGGATTAGTGCTTAAAGGTGCAAGTTTTATTAGAGAAATTCGAGCAGCAGATACTCAGTAGATTTGATCGCATCTTAGCGATAGCAGGAAACCAATGTACAGAGAAGGGGAATATCAAGTCTGCTGTGGCGGGTAAAATGATCACTGATATGCAACCTTGCTTTATAACTATATTGTAT
The DNA here is from genome assembly GCF_027579735.1 of Bombina bombina. Lineage (NCBI taxonomy): Eukaryota > Metazoa > Chordata > Amphibia > Anura > Bombinatoridae > Bombina > Bombina bombina. The sequence goes on from NC_069499.1 coordinate 1,318,605,501, forward strand.
AAACTGCTATATATAATTTTTGCACTCTTACAGAATCATTTCATATTACGGGTGACTCACAGCAAACAAATTACACAGATTTCTAACACTTCCTGCTATATTTATTTTGCAAAGAGCTAGTTTATTTGACAATATTATAATCTCCACTGGATATATATAGAGGTACTTATTTAATTAATATGCTATTCCTATGAAGAGAGAGTATATAAAATATATAGCTGAGGATATGTACATTGCCAGAAGAGGGGGATATCATCACCAGCTTTCCCTCCACACCCCATCCCTTTTGTGTGGTAAGGGATAAATAGCTTATCCTCCGCATTATTTTTTTTTTAGTAGAGTTTTGCAGTCTCTGCCCAGTTCGTAGAGCCAGAGGCGTAACTAGAAACCACAGGGCCCAGGTGCACGAATCTAAGAAGGCCCCCCCTCCCAAAAAAAAAGTGAATTTGATACATATCTTTTTTTTTTAACATTTAACACAGAAAAAAAATGTGAATCAGATTACATGTCTGCAAAAGGAGGTAGATGGGGTGTACACTGAACTTGGAAGAGAAGACAGTACTGGCCTACTATCTGTTTGCACTTCTCACAAGTGCGGACAAAAGTTGAAAGTAAGCGCTATATGGTAGTTAGTGGCGCCTTAGGCTGACTGTGGTTAGAACAGGTGTTCGTGTCTGTGTGGTATAAAATATATCTTTGTATGCTTAATAACACTTGGTGGTAACCTTTGAGGGTTCTATGTAGGTATGCTCTACTGATGCATAAAGGAAGACGAAGATAATCTTGGACTCTCTATGAGAAAGTTTACATAATTTGCCAGAATCAATGGAAATACAAATACGGTGAAAAAATGAAAATAATTTAATAAAATTAAACCAGATAAATATAAAATTTAAAATATATACACAACCAAATATTGGAAATACATTGACACCGGTGTCTCAATTAAAAAATATACATCAATAAAACTGACTTGAAAACAGTATTTACTGTCTAACAGTCTCTGCTTTGCAGATAATCAAGTGAAATAAAATATATAGATTCAATAATATACGGCTTGTTGTAGCTAACGTTGACAAAGTATAGCCACAATGCAATATTGTTTCGGACTTTCTTTACGTGATTCAAAAAAGTCACAATTATTGTTGGATGATGAGATACTATAGAAGGATGAACATTTGTATTTAAGAGTTCATATATGATTTCTCAATGTTATCTCGAGATGAACAGATTCGTTGCTTTATCATATATAATTAGCCGGTTGGGATTTAGTGACCGGATTAAAACAGCGATGCATAAATGTAGGTTAATGCGTGTATTCCAAAATGAAATCAAACAATCAAATGTTAGTGTATCTTGAATACAAGGGTACTTCTTTAGCCAAATTGATTGATTATAAGGTCTTTGGTTTCCAAAGTAGATACTGGTGTTACAATAACAATCTCACACTTTCAGAACTGAGCTTGTCAGATTTTACTCACTCTTTCTTCTGTGTCCTCGCCTGAATGACTCGCTTACTCTGTGTGAACTGCCAGTATGTCGGATCCAATCAGTGAAGGATAGTTGAAGTGCACGCACTTTTTAAAATTGAAGACTGTTGGTTGGTACTCCTACCACTTCAGTATGTGCAATTTTAGCACGTTGAAAGAATTGGTTATGGGAGTGTTTCTTTATTGGTATCTTCTGGTCAGGAGCTGCATAGTCGAACGTCTACGCGTTTCAGCTATTAAAAGCCTTTATCAAGATGTTCTAATCCTACCCCTCCTCCATTTTATAGGCTGATTTAACCCTTCATGAGACATGAATAAGGACATGGGTCCGAAACGTTGTCTGTTTTAATTGGCACAATAAAGCAATAATGTTTTAAATACAGTTGGTGGTGCAGCTATATTACTCCTTTGAACTGTATACTTTGGACCATGGTGCAGGTCTAATATCTGGCACACCTGCAAATGGTTTGTTGCATACCCACAGGTGGGGATTACCTTGGTGCTTGTGCATTCTTTTGATTAACCCTTCATTTACTTTGGTTAAGGGAAAAATATTTTGTATTTGTTTTATATGCACCCTGTTCATCCTGGTTAATCCTAATATCATGTCTTCATTAATAATAAAATACAACACAATATCATTTGTTCTTACTATTAAATATATATATTTAGTAATTTAATTGTATCACAATTGTTACAAATTACCACTTTCTTAAAATTATTTTAATTTTCACTGTAATTATTATTGCCTTCATAAGGAGTGTTCAATATATGCTGAGAGATCTACATTGGATATATAATACTTCTAAGTTATATAGTGACAAACACCCTCTGATCGAATTTAATATTAGTACCAGTCTTCTTTTCAACAAAGGTTTCTAATGAGCAGTGTGTTAGGAGTGACATCATTTCATATAAATTTGATAGGATGTTCAATATTTTTAAGAACGTATTTACTACTTACGTGCCATTAGCCATTATAAAAGGAATCATAAAATTATTCTTATCTAATTTGTTTTTTATACTAAGCTAATTCATCATATCTACAAAGTTGTCTATTACATCATATTTTTAAAGTGATGTTATTTATAAAGGATGAGATCTATTGGTTCATGTCTTAAGGTGGTATTTTTGTTGTGATCGAAAAAGGGGATAGGGGAAATAGAAACCTTTACACATATTACTCAATGTTTCATAGAGTTACAAGGGCAGTCCTCTTATAAGTAGTCTAGAGTTGTCCTTAATATCAAGGAGTTAGATAATCTCTTAAGATGGTATTCAATATTAAATAAATCTTTAATAAATTAAACAGTCACAGCTTAGGGGTTAATAACATGATGTAGGTGTCAGCGATGTCGGGGGCAGCAGATTAGGGGTGATCGCAGGTGTTAGAATTTTTTCTGACCCGCTCTCCCCATTGATGTGTATGGGGAAAGTGTGCACAAGCACGTCAGAACAGCGCTTGTTTTTGGTACGGTATGGAGCTTAAAAACCCCATATCACCTGCACAAGCCGGGTTTTTTAAAACTTGTAATGGCAGCACTATAGGGGATTATATAACGCCACTTTTGTTGCGTTCATTAATTTTCCTATAGCGCGCATAACTCGTAATCTAGGCGAATGTTAGCTGGGTGTTACGAGCTTTGTTGTGTTGACTTCTTGTTTGTTTTTATTCTTGTTTTAATTTTCATTTGTTCACTCAGCATGATTTTACGGAGAGGACTGAGTCATCTATTCCTGATACCCATGTTTCTCGCTTTCCTTCTCGTGATGAGGAGGAGACCAGACATTGTCCTTAATAGTGGAAAGACAGGTAAGAAAACTGCATCTGCCAATAACACCTTTTTTAGATACACAGATGGTGGATAGAGTAATACAAATCCTTTCGCAAAATGTAAAGGGCCTCAACTCCCCCACCAAGAGATCAGTAGCCCTGAAATGGTTTGAAAGATATTCCAATGCAGTAGTCCTTGTTCAAGAGACCCACTTCCTGAGATCAACAGAGCCCAAATTCACTTCCAGGGCCTATCCAGTAGGTTACTTCAATTCCTCAGATACTAAGAGAAATGGAGTTGGAATTTTTATCCATAAAAACCTAGCCTTCCAATTACTTAACAAAGTAACTGATTCTGAGAGAAGAATCCTAATTTTAATTGGCTTATTATTTAATACATCAATCACACTTGTTAATGTGTATGCACCATATTCTAGATGAGTAAGCTTTTTTAAACGGCTCATCTCCCTTGTCACTGGGCATAGAAAAGGTGCCTTAACTATAGGTGGCGACTTCAATCTAATCATTGACCCTAAGCTGGACTACACCTCCAACCACCCTAGTCCAACAACTAGACCACCAAATATCATCTTCCAGTTTCTCAAGCAGTAAGGGATCCTTGACGTGTGGCGGCTACAACACCCAACACAACACAACTCTAACCCCTGGTCACAGTATTCCCGCATAGACTACATATTTTTAGATCAATTAAGCTTTGGTTTATCCAGAGATTCTGACATAGAGCTGGTGGTGTGGCCGGATCACTCCATGATATCTCTTGACATAGAGTGGCCGGATAGCCCAGTGACCCCCTTCATTTGGAGGCTAGATGATTCCCTATTGCGACATGACCCCACTCAAAAGAGAGTTTTGCAGACTATTCAAGAATACTTCACATATCATATAACCCCAGACACCTCACCTCTCACTATATGGGAAGCCCACAAAGCAGTGATCAGAGGAGAGTTTATAAAATATAAAGCCCAACAGAGGAAAGCATATAATAACGCAGTTAAATTAGGAACTAACTGTCTGAACACATTAGAGCTACAACATAAACTAAACCCGACTGATGCTAGTATTCAACTAGATCTTATGAATGCCAGATGCGACCTGAACTTCCTCTTAAGCAAATAAGCTCAAAGGAAATCCCTTTTCCTCATGAAAATGTTCTTTCATGAAGAAAATATGGCAAATACTTTACTGGTGAGGGCCCTTCGAGCGAAGGCAACAAATTCACAAATTACACTCATGAAACGACACATCGGTATATGACAGCAAACAAATAGCTGATCAATTCACATTCTAAACACAGCTCTACAACCTCACAGAAGAGACATCTTCCACACACATTAACTGTATGGCAGAGTACATAAGTAAATCCCCCCTGAATAGACTCAACCCCGAACAAGTAGATTTTTTGGACTCCCCAATCACACTCCCAGAGGTTCTGAAAGCGATTGGTGACCTCCCCTTTTAGAAAATCCCCGGGCCAGATGGTTTCACAAACTCATATTATAAAACATTCAAAGTCTTGTTAGCACCCCACCTACTTTCTGTATTTCATACCCTGGATAAGGGCTGTAGTTTGTCCCTGAGGATGCAGGAAGCCCATATAACTATTATCCACAAACATGGAAAGTCCCCTGAGGATCCAAGTAGATACAAGCTCATTTCCCTGTTGAAATCCGATCTAAAAATTCTGGGCAAAATATTGTCTCAGCGAATTAATATGGTCCTAGAGGATCTTATCCACACAGACCAGGTGGGCTTTGTTCTGTGTCGGGGGGCAAGAGATAATAACATTCAAGCATTGACAGTGATGACCCATGCAAAATCTTGCAAATTAAACTCTGTCTTTATCGCTACCAACATGACAAAGCATTTGATCGTATTAATTGGAACTTTCTACGCGCCACCTTGGAATCATTAAATGGATATTTGGGTTAAATTCCTCACCATTTGCTAGGGTAAAGACTAATGGTATTCTTTCCAACTCTTTTAACATCAGAAATGGTACTCGTCAGGCCCTTATGCCCCCATACTCTTAATACTCTCCATGGAAATCCTAGCTGCATATGTCAGATCTAATATTACCATCAAAGGCTTCCCTGTTGGCCCCCATGAACTTAAAATTGCGTTATATGCCAATGATGTTCTCTTCTCTGTGACATCCCTGGAGAACTCTGTCCCAAAGGTTTTAAGGGAAATAAATCAGTTTGGAGAATTCTCCGATTTTTCAATCAACACACAAAAATCTGAGATTTTAATCATCTCGATGCCCGCAGACGCCTGGAACTCCTTGCGCAAATCCTGTCATCTCAGAGCACAAAAAGATTACATTAGATACCTGGGTATCTTGCTCCCCCCCAACCCAAGACTTATTGCACACAACACAGAAAGACCTTACGGAATGGACGACTAAACAAATCTCATGTTGGGGAAGCATTCAAGCCATAACAATGATAACACTACCTAGAATCTTATATTTCCTGCAAGCACTTCCAATACATCTTCCAAATTGGTATATCCTTCAGCTACAAACTATAATTAACTACTACATTTGGAGCAAACATAAACCTTGGGTAAATAAGAAAACTATGTACAGGCCAGCAGACATGGGCAGACTGGGACTTCCAAACAAAAAAGACTACTACCTAGCAGTGATGTTACAAAGGGGCTTTGACTTTAACAAATCAGCTAACACCAAAACATGGATATCTATAGACTCACATTTACTATGGGTACCTAAGGTGGGAGCACTATTATGGGTGACCAGGGATCTTTGCCCCCCCTAGTGTTTTCATCTTGATATACATAAGCACCTTTTTGTGGTCTAGGACCAGATAGTTGCTTCAGGTCACAAAATCACTACCAAAAGCTCTCCTCTTTTCCCTATCCATCTTAATGTAGAAATGGTTGAGGGACTGGATAAAGGTTATAAGAGATCACTTGGAATGGGACCATACAATTCCCCTATGTAGATTAATGGAGGGAGGGAAACTGAGGGTGAGAGAAAGTCTTGGCGAAGTCAGTGGGGGAAAGGTCACTAACTGTCTCAAAAACACCCACATTTATCATTACATCAACACGAGACCCCACAAATTGGATCTCCTCTGCCCACTGACCCCTTAAGAGTATTTTTTTTAAATAATATGGTTATCAATAACCCACTGTCCCTAGCGAGAAAATTACTCTTTGCCACAGAGAAGTCTGCATTGCCAGATTATACTTCAAGATGGCAACACGACCTAGGCTTAAACCTTGAAAAGAAAGAATGGGGAGTACCATTCTGCCAGCACAGAATAGAGGCATGGCCACGGGGTATGCAGAGCAAGCTAAGATTCCCTGCAGAATATTTCCATAAGAATGGAGCAGGATTGGTGCTTAAAGGTACAAGTTTTATTAGAGAAATTCGAGCAGCAGATACTCAGTAGATTTGATCGCATCTTAGCGATAGCAGGAAACCAATGTACAGAGAAGGGGAATATCAAGTCTGCTGTGGCAGATAAATTGATCACTGATATGCAACCTTGCTTTATAGCTATATTGTATAAACTGCTATATATAATTTTTGCACTCTTACAGAATCATTTCATATTACGGGTGACTCACAGCAAACAAATTACACAGATTTCTAACACTTCCTGCTATATTTATTTTGCAAAGATCTAGTTTATTTGACAATATTATAATCTCCTCTGGATATATATAGAGGTACTTATTTAATTAATATGCTATTCCTATGAAGAGAGAGTATATAAAATATATAGCTGAGGATATGTACATTGCCAGAAGAGGGGGATATCATCACCAGCTTTCCCTCCACACCCCATCCCTTTTGTGCGGTAAGTTATAAATAGCTTATCCTCCGCATTATTTTTTTTTAGTAGAGTTTTGCAGTCTAAGAATCTAAGAAGGGCCCCCCACCCCCCCAAAAAAAAGTGAATTTGATACATATCTTTTTTTTTTAACATTTAACACAGAAAAAAAATGTGAATCAGATTACATGTCGTCAAAAGGAGGTAGATGGGGTGTACACTGAACATGGAAGAGAAGACAGTACTGGCCTACTAACTGTTCGCACTTCTCACAAGTGCGGACTAAAGTTGAAAGTAAGGTCTATATGGTAGTTAGTGGCGCCTTAGGCTGACTGTGGTTAGAACAGGTGTTCGTGTCTGTGTGGTATAAAATATATGTTTGTATGCTTATTAGCACTTGTTGGTAACCTTTGTGAGTTCTATGTAGGTATGCTCTACTGTTGCATAAAGGAAGACGAAGATAATCTTGGACTCTCTATGAGAAAGTTTACATAATTTGCCAGAATCAATGCAAATACAAATACGGTGAAAAAATTAAAATAATTTAATAAAATTAAACCAGATAAATATAAAATTTCAAATATATACACAACCAAATATTGGAAATACATTGACACCGGCATCTCAATTAAAAAACATACACCAATAAAACTGACTTGAAAACAGTATTTACTGTCTAACAGTCTCTGCTTTGCAGATAATCAAGTGAAATAAAATATATAGATTCAATAATATACGGCTTGTTGTAGCTAACGTTGACAAAGTATAGCCAAAATGCAATATTGTTTCGGACTTTCTTTATGTGATTCAATAAAGTCACAATTATTGTTGGATGATGAGATACTATAGAAGGATGAACATTTGTATTTAAGAGTTCATATATGATTTCTCAATGTTATCTCGAGATGAACAGATTCGTTGCTTTATCATATATAATTAGCTGGTTGGGATTTAGTGACCGGATCAAAACAGCGATGCATAAATGTAGGTTAATGCGCGTATTCCAAAATTAAATCAAACAATCAAATGTTAGTGTATCTTGAATACAAGGGTACTTCTTTAGCCAAATTGATTGATTATAAGGTCTTTGGTTTCCAAAGTAGATACTGGTGTTACAATAACAATGTCACACTTTCAGAACTGAGCTTGTCAGATTTTACTCACTCTTTCTTCTGTGTCCTCGCCTGAATGACTCGCTTACTCTGTGTGAACTGCCAGTATGTCAGATCCAATCAGTGAAGGATAGTTGAAGTGTGCGCACTTTTTAAAATTGAAGACTGTTGGTTGGTACTCCTACCGCTTCAGTATGTGCAATTTTAGCACGTTGAAAGAATTGGTTATGGGAGTGTTTCTTTATTGGTATCTTCTGGTCAGGAGCTGTATAGTCAAACGTCTACGTGTTTCAGCTATTAAAAGCCTTTATCAAGATGTTCTAATCCTACCACTCCTCCATTTTATAGGCTGATTTAACCCTTCATGAGACATGAATAAGGACATGGGTCCGAAACGTTGTCTGTTTTAATTGGCACAATAAAGCAATAATGTTTCAAATACAGTTGGTGGTGCAGCTATATTACTCCTTTGAACTGTATACTTTGGACCATGGTGCAGGTCTAATATCTGGCACACCTGCAAATGGTTTGTTGCATACCCACAGGTGGGGATTACCTTGGTGCTTGTGCATTCTTTTGATTAACCCTTCATTTACTTTGGTTAAGGGAAAAATATTTTTTATTTGTTTTATATGTACCCTGTTCATCCTGGTTAATCCTAATATCATGTCTTCATTAATAATAAAATACAACACAATATCATTTGTTCTTACTATTAAATATATATATTTAGTAATTTAATTGTATCACAATTGTTACAAATTACCACTTTCTTAAAATTATTTTAATTTTCACTGTAATTATTATTGCCTTCATAAGGAGTGTTCAATATATGCTGAGAGATCTACATTGGATATATAATACTTCTAAGTTATATAGTGACAAACACCCTCTGATCGAATTTAATATTAGTACCAGTCTTCTTTTCAACAAAGGTTTCTAATGAGCAGTGTGTTAGGAGTGACATCATTTCATATAAATTTGATAGGATGTTCAATATTTTTAAGAACGTATTTACTACTTACGTGCCATTAGCCATTATAAAAGGAATCATAAAATTATTCTTATCTAATTTTTTTTTTATACTAAGCCAATTCATCATATCTACAAAGTTGTCTGTTATATCATATTTTTAAAGTGATGTTATTTATAAAGGATGAGATCTATTGGTTCATGTCTTAAGGTGGTATTTTTGTTGTGATCGAAAAAGGGGATAGGGGAATTAGATACCTTTATACATATTACTCAATGTTTCATAGAGTTACAAGGGCAGTCCTCTTATAAGTAGTCTAGAGTGGTCCTTAATATCAAGGAGTTAGATAACCTCTTAAGATGGTATTCAATATTAAATAAATCTTTAATAAATTAAGCAGTCACTGCGTAGATCTCTATCTACACAATGATCTATATAATTTCAGTGATATTTTTGCCAAGTAAGTTGGTTCTTTTACATAAAGGGATCTATTGAATTAATAAATGTTGAAGGACAAATTTGTTTGTGTTATTTCAGAATAAAATTGAGGTCCAGTTTACTATTCAGGCCTTTAGGGGCCAGTGTATCAAAATTGTAGATTAGCTCTGCTTCTTGTCTTAATAGCTTTTCTTCCATGTTACCTCGTCTGCCATCTGATTCAACCTTTTTAACCCCCCAATATTAGAAATTCTCTATTCTACCTTGATGTACTTCTGTGAAGTGCCTATATAAGTTAGTATCCTTCCTATTATGTTAGATTCCTAGAAGATGTTCTCTTATGCGGTCTCTAAGCTTTCTACTTCTTTGGCCAAAATATTTTAAATTGCAACTGCATTGTACTAAAACGATTATATTGGTATCTGAACATCTTATTATTCCATTTATTTTTAGGAGTTTGCCTGTTTTGTCTGACCTAATACTCTTTAATTTGGTACTGTATTTGCAATATTTACATTGCTGACAAGGAAAAAAACCTTCAATTATGTTGCCTTCAAGATCTTTAATATTTTTGTTAAAAGTTGTTTTCTTCTTTTTATACTCGCTGGGAGTTAGCAAACTTTTAAAAAATTTTGCTTTTTTGTAGATAAATTTGGGATTCTTTCCCAATGTGTGCCCTATGACTGGATCTTTCAACAATAAAGGCCAGTGATTTTTTGACTATTTTTTCAAAGGATTTGTGCTGAGCTGAGTATATGGCTATTACTGGGATTTCTAATATCTGTTCACTATTATCTTTTATATTTGCTTTTTTAGTTGTTTTGTTTAACAGAGTATTTCTATCAACTTTTTTGATAGTTTCAGCTAATTGTTAGATTCTTTCTCCATTATAACCTTTTTGTTTGAATCTGTAAATAAGAATTTTGGACTGTTGTTCATAGTCATAATCATCTATGCAGTTTTTCTTGACTCTAAGCAGTTGGCCTTTTGCAATATTGTTTTTCCATATTTTGTGATGACAGCTTTTTGAATCCACATAATTATTGGAATCTACTTTTTTGAAATAGGTTCTGGTTGTTATCTCATCATTTATTATTTCCACTTCAATGTCCAAGAAGTTGATTTTCTTTCTACTTGATTCATGGGTGAATGCTAAACCAATATTATTGGTGTTAAGGTCTTCTATGAACAGATTTAACAATTCAATATCACCTTTCCAAATTAGAAATAGGTTGTCTATGTAACGCCTATAGAGCACAAGATTCGCATCCCAAGGGTCATTTTCAAAAATGTCTTTCTCGAAATAACCCATGAATAAATTGGCATAACTGTGTGAGAATCCTGTGCCCATAGCTGTTCCCTTTATCTGTAAGAAATATTTTTCATTAAATTTGAAATAATTCTTGTTAAGAATGAACTCTATGCAATCTAGTAGAAATCTCTGTTTGGTGGATAACATTTCAGGATCAAGTTGTAGGTAATATTCAATTGCTATTAGACCCAAAGTGTGTTGTATGTTGGTATATGATGCACTAGCATCACAAGTGACTAATATTTAATCGTTTGCCCATTTGACAGTACTCAGTATATTTAAAAATTGAGTAGAATCTGCTAAATAAGAAGGTAGATCTTTAACATATTTTGAAGAAACTAATCAATGTAATGTGATAGGTTGGAGGTTATGGAGTCTATACCTGAAATTATTGGACGTCCAGGTGGACACTGTAAATTTTTATGTATTTGTAAGCATAATTAACAGAAATTGAACTCTGAATAATTGAGCAATCCAATAGAATGTGCTCTTGTGAGTAACTCTTGTATTTGAGTAAAATATAAATCCCCTGGATCATTTACTAGCATTTTGTAAGTGTTGGGGTCCTCTAATAATCTGTTGGCTTCCTCTAAGTAGTAATTTTGATTCATTATCACTATCCCTCCACCCTTATCTGCCTGTTTGATCACTAGATCATCTCTTCTTTGTAGATCTCTCAAAATGTCTTTTTCTTTTAATGTCAGATTCCAATTCATACTTTTATTCATTGTTTTAGACTGTTCAATTGCGTCAATATCTTGTTTGACTAATTTTTCAAATGTTTGAATAAAACTTCCCTTTTCATGGCTTGGGAAAATGTGGATTTCTGTTTGAAATTGGTATGTGTAAATGCTTCTACTGATTTTGAGTGTTGATTGCCATTCATTGAATTTTTTAGAATGGGATTTTTTTTTTTATTTTAAATCAGCTTTATTAATAAAATAAAAATAAATCAATACAGAGTGAGTATGGTTTGCAATGAAAGTAATAAAATGTGATTTTTAATGAAATCTTGAGGGTTAATTTCCTTACAAACTGTTTGATGTTAATAAGATGCTCAAGTTTATTGAGTTTGGTTGATGGAGCAAAAGATAATCCTTTGCTAAGTATGTTTTCTTGCTGCTCTGTCAGACTGATACCACTTATATTGAAAATACTTTCAGTGATTTCTTTTTTATTATCATTTTCTTTTTTACTTGATCCATTTTTAATTTATCTATATATTACAGATTGTTTTCCCTTTCCTCTGCCTCTAATACCTCTCTTCTTCTCTTTCCTTTTGGGGGATAGTGTGTGTGTGCTCTGCCTAATTCTAAAAAATCACTGGAAGTGCTTGATTGTTCATTCATCAGAGTAGAGTGATTGTCTTCATCTTCTAGTGCTTCATATCTGTTATTGACTGGAATTTGATATTCTGCATCTATTCTATCGATCCTATTTTCATATTTTGAGCCTGCATCAGTTATATTGGTTCTCCTATTTGCTGTATACTTATGATTTCCATTCTTATTATAATGGTAATTAGTTCTTTCTCTATAAGACTCTTGTCTGTAAGTATTTGGTTCATTATGTCTGACATTGTAAGGGTTATTATTATGCCTATGGTAATAAGGGTCCCTATATTCATAGTTTCTTTGTTCATAATTTCTATATTCTCTGTCTTGTGGGTAATTTAGCTCTCTTTGTCCGTGGGGTTCAAATCTTAAATTGTGATTCCTTTGATATCTGTAATTTTGATCATGATTATGGTAATTTTTATAATTATACTCATCTCTATATGGCCTTACATATGATCCATTATAATTTGCATAAAATCCATTATAATTTGATTCATGGTCTCTCCTGCTAAATCTGTAATCACGAAATCTCGTTGATTCTTTCTCTTTGTTTCCTCCATGATCATTCCTCTCTTTTCTAAATCCTATCTTACTGTATATGTTTTATTCATATTAGACTTTGTCTGTGACTTGTCTCCTTTTCCTATGTTTTGTATGAGATTAGAGTCCTGTTCATTACTATCTTTCATAGGATTTTCTTTCTTCTTACTAAAAAGTGTTATACTTTTTTTAGATTGGATATCTTCATCTTGCCCTATTGTGTGTTTTTTATTATAATCTTCCTGATCTCTTTCGAATTTGTGCCATTTCATCTTTAAAATTTCCCTTCGTAATTCCTCTAATTTGGTGATTAGTTCTTTTTGTTTGTTAGTGTATACCATATCCTTCTTTTTTGTGTCAAGAATATTCTTATGTTTGAGAATGTCTTCTGCTAAAGTGTCTAGTTCCAAAGTTCTTGCCTTGATAATAACCCCTATGAGGTCTTGTGATGCCTTTTCTAGGATATTGTACCATTCTTGTTTTAACATTAGATTTAATTCAAAGGTGCAGTCTTTTTTCAACCTTAGACCTAATTGGACATATTTTTGCATAAATTTTATCCTTTATAAATAACGTCACTTTAAAAATATGATATAATAGACATCTTTGTAGATATGATGAATTGGCTTAGTATATAAAAAAAAATAATAATTAGATATGAATAATTTTATGATTCCTTTTATAATGGCTAATGGAACGTAAGTAGTAAATATGTTCTTAAAAATATTGAACATCCTATCAAATTTATATGAAATTATGTCACTCCTAACACACTGCTCATTAGAAACCTTTGTTGAAAAGAAGACTGGTACTAACATTAAATTCGATCAGAGGGTGTTTGTCACTATATAACTTAGAAGTATTATATATTCGATGTAGATAAATCAGTTCTCTCAGCATATATTGAACACTCCTTATGAAGGCAATAATAATTACGGTGAAAATTAAAATAATTTTAAGAAACCGGTAATTTGTAACAATTGTGATACAATTAAATTACTGAATTGAGATATTTACTAGTAAGAACAAATGATATTGTGTTGTATTTTATTATTAATGAAGGCAAGATATTAGGATTAACCAGGATGAACAGGATGCATATAAAACAAATAAAAAAATTGTTTCCCTTTACCAAAGTAAATGAAGGGTTAAATCAGCCTATAAAATGAAGGAGCGGTAGGATTGGAACATCTTAATAAAGGCTTTTAATAGCTGAAACGCGTAGACTTTCAACTATACAGCTCCTGACCAGAAGATACCAATAAAGAAACACTCCCATAACCAATTCTTTCAACGTGCTAAAATTGCACATACTGAAGCGGTTGGAGTACCAACCAACAGTCTTCAATTTTAAAAAGTGCGTGCACTTCAACTATCCTTCACTGATTGGATCCAACATACTGGCAGTTCACACAGAGTAAGCGAGTCATTAAGGCGAGGACGCAGAAGAAAGAGTGAGTAAAATCTGACAAGCTCAGTTCTGAAAGTGTGACATTGTTATTGTAACACCAGTATCTACTTTGGAAACCAAATCAATTTGGCTAAAGAAGTACCCTTGTATTCAAGATACACTAACATTTGATTGTTTGATTTCATTTTGGAATACACGCATTAACCTACATTTATGCATCGCTGTTTTGATCCGGTCACTAAATCCCAACCGGCTAATTATATATGATAAAACAACGAATCTGTTCATCTCGAGATAACATTGAGAAATCATATATGAACTCTTAAATACAAATGTTCATCCTTCTATAGTATCTCATCATCCAACAATAATTGTGACTTTATTGAATCCCGTAAAGAAAGTCCAATACAATATTGCATTTTGGGTACACTTTGTCAACGTTAGCTACAACAAGCCGTATATTATTGAATCTATATATTTTATTTCACTTGATTATCTGCAAAGCAGAGACTGTTAGACAGTAAATACTGTTTTCAAGTCAGTTTTATTGATGTATGTTTTTTAATTAAGACACTGGTGTCAACGTATTTCCAATATTTGGTTGTGTATATATTTGTAATTTTATTAAATTATTTTCATTTTTTCACCGTATTTGTATTTGCATTTATTCTGGCAAATTATGTAAACTTTCTCATAGAGAGTCCAAGATTATCTTCGTCTCCCTTTATGCATCATTAGAGCATACCTACATAGAACCAACAAAGGTTACCACCAAGTGCTAATAAGCATACAAACATATATTTTATACCACGCAGACACGAACACCTGTTCTAACCACAGTCAGCCTAAGGCGCTACTAACTACCATATAGCCTTATAGGTACCCTGTGCCCACAGTCTGATGGTCTGACCCCCTATTACTGTATATAGTGACAATGTTTAACCCACCAGTACTGTAAATAGTGAGTCAATGGCACAGTCTGTAATCTGCCGGTGAGATGGCAGGCCTGACCCTTTCCGCCCAGTACTTTATAAAGTGACCACAGAAGTCTGTGACATGGTCCAGCCCCCCCGTTCCTTATATAGTGGTACTGTATAGACTGACACTGTTTACCCCCTGCCAGGGACGCCATCAGGGGGTGACAGGGGTGACTCCTGTCAGGGGCCCAATGAGCCAGGGGGGCCCCATGAGGCAAGAACTAAAAAAAAAAATGTTTTTTGTTTTTGTTTGTTTTTTTAAATTTAGGCAGCCACCAGTGTGGTACTACAGCAGAGTGCTAATTGAGCATGGGAAATGTTATTACAAGGAGTAAAGTATTAACATTTGAGAGGATTTCTTAGTGTGCACTAAACCACTATGCGCAGTGTGAGACAGACTTGGCACTTTGTTTGTACAGTGTGTGCCAGACAGCAGATTACTTTCATTTGCAGAGGAGGTAGGACTTAGCAAATGTTTTTTATTTCTTTGTGCAATTTTGGATTGTAACTTCAGAGTGGTAGTAGTTGTTTGGTGGGGCTAGGGGTCCATAAAAACAATTTTTTTTAGCAGCAGTGTGATTATTTGACAATGCTGTAGAAATTCTATATTTAAAACCATGCAGAAATGTTTCCTCCTCAATACACAAATGGAAGATGCCCTTTTGGCAGATATGCAAGGAGACATTTTATCTAAGATTTTTACATCTGCATAAAATTTTATACTCTCAGACTAACAGCTAGATTTAGAGTTTTGTCGGTAACGACCCACGTAGCTAATGCATGCTTTTTTTCCCCCGCACCTTTTAAATACCGCTCCAAAAAGGGAGCGTAGAGCATAATTTATCACCACTGCAACTCTCGATACCAGCGGTGCTTACAGACGCGGCCAGCTTCAAAAACGTGCTTGCGCACGATTCCCCCATAACAAACAATGGGGCTGTTTGAGTTGAAAAAAAACCTAACACCTGCAAAAAAGCAGCGTTCAGCTCCTAACGCAGCCCCATTATTTCCTATGGGGAAACACTTCCTATGTATGCACCTAACACTCTAACATGTACCCTGAGTCTAAACACCCCTAACCTTACACTTATTAATCCCTAATCTGCCGCCCCCGCTATCGCTGACCCCTGCATATTATTATTAACCCCTAATCTGCCGCTCCGTACACTGCCGCAACCTACGTTATCCCTATGTACCCCTAATCTGCTGCCCCTAACACCGCTGACCCCTATATTATATTTATTAACCCCTAATCAGCCGCCCCTAACGTTGCCGCCACCTACCTACAATAATTGACCCCTAATCTGCCGACCGGACCGCGCCGCTACTCTAATAAATGTATTAACCCCTAAAGCTAAGTTTAACCCTAACACTAACACCCCCCTAAGTTAAATATAATTTAAATCTAACGAAATAAATTAACTCTTATTAAATAAATTATTCCTATATAAAGCAAAATACTTACCTGTAAAATAAATCCTAATATAGCTACAATATAAATTATAATTATATTGTAGCTATTTTAGGATTAATATTTATTTTACAGGCAACTTTGTATTTATTTAGGTACAATAGCTATTAAATAGTTAATAACTATTTAATAGCTACCTAGTTAAAATAATTACAAAATTACCTGTAAAATAAATCATAACCTAAGTTACAATTAAACCTAACACTACACTATCAATAAATAAATTAAATAAACTACCTACAATTATCTACAATTAAACCTAACACTACACTATCAATAAATTAATTAAATACAATACCTACAAATAAATACAATGAAATAAACTAACTAAAGTACAAAAAATAAAAAAGAACTAAGTTACAAAAAATAAAAAAATATTTACAAACATAGGAAAAATATTACAACAATTTTAAACTAATTACACCTTCTCTAAGCCCCCTAATAAAATAACAAAGCCCCCCAAAATAAAAAAATGCCCTACCCTATTCTAAAATTAAAATAGAAAAGCTCTTTTACCTTACCAGCCCTGAAAAGGGCCCTTTGCGGGGCATGCCCCAAAGAATTCAGCTCTTTTGCCTGTAAAAAAAAAAACATACAATACCCCCCCCAACATTACAACCCACCACCCACATACCCCTAATCTAACCCAAACCCCCCTTAAATAAACCTAACACTAAGCCCCTGAAGATCTCCCTACCTTATCTTCACCACACCGGGTATCAACGATCCGTCCAGGCTCTGATGTCTAAGCCCATGCGGGGGGGCTGAAGATGTCCATGATCCGGCTGAAGTCTTCATCCAAGCGGGAGCTGAAGAGGTCCGTGATCCGACTGAAGTCTTCTATCAAGCGGCATCTTCAATCTTCTTTCTTCCGGATCCATGTAGTTCATCCCGCCGACGCGGAACATCCATCTTCACCGACGACTTCCCGACGAATGACGGTTCCTTTAAGGGACATCATCCAAGATGGCGTCCCTCGAATTCCGATTGGCTGATAGGATTCTATTGGCTGATTCCATCAGCCAATCAGAAATTTCCTACCTTAATTTGGATTGGCTGATAGAATCCTCTTCAGCTCCCGCTTGGATGAAGACTTCAGCCGGATCATGGACATCTTCAGCTCCCCGCTTGGGCTTGGATCAAGACATCGGAGGCTCGTCTGGATCGATCGGTGAACCCGGTTTGTTATTTTATTAGGGGGCTTAGAGTAGGTGTAATTAGTTTAAAATTGTTGTAATATTTTTCTAATGTTTGTAAATATTTTTTTATTTTTTGTAACTTAGTTCTTTTTTATTTTTTGTACTTTAGTTAGTTTATTTCATTGCATTTATTTGTAGGTATTTTATTTAATTAATTTATTGATAGTGTAGTGTTAGGTTTAATTGTAGATAATTGTAGGTAGTTTATTTAATTTATTTATTGATAGTGTAGTGTTAGGTTTAATTGTAACTTAGGTTAGGATTTATTTTACAGGTAATTTTGTAATTATTTTAACTAGGTAACTATTAAATAGTTATTAACTATTTAATAGCTATTGTACCTAAATAATTACAAAGTTGCCTGTAAAATAAATATTAATCCTAAAATAGCTACAATATAATTATAATTTATATTGTAGCTATATTAGGGTTTATTTTACAGGTAAGTATGTATCTTTAAATAGGAATAATTTATTTAATAAGAGTTAATTTATTTCGTTAGATTTAAATTATATTTAAGTTAGGGGGGTGTTAGTGTTAGGGTTAGACTTAGCTTTAGGGGTTAATACATTTATTATAGTAGCGGTGTGGTCCGGTCGGCAGATTATGGGTTAATAATTGTAGGTAGGTGGAGGTGACGTTGGGGGCGGCAGATTAGGGGTTAATAAATATAATATAGGGGTCGGCTGTGTTAGGGGCAGCAGATTAGGGGTACATAGGTATAATGTAGGTTGCGGCGGTGTACGGAGCGGCAGATTAGGGGTTAAAAAAAATATGCAGGTGTCAGTGATAGCGGGTGCGGCAGATTAGGGGTTAATAAATATTATGTAGGTGTCGGCGGTATTAGGGGCAGCAGATTAGGGGTACATAGGGATAACGTAGGTGGCGGCGGTGTGCGGTCGGCAGATTAGGGGTTAAAATTTTTTAATAGAGTGGCGGTGATGTGGGGGGGCCTTGTTTTAGGGGTACATAGGTAGTTTATGGGTGTTAGTGTACTTTAGAGCACAGTAGTTAAGAGCTTTATAAAACGGCATTAGCCCAGAAAGCTCTTAACTACTGACTTTTTTCTGCGGCTGGAGTTTTGTCGTTAGATTTCTAACGCTCACTTTAGCCACGATTCTAAATACAGGCGTTAGAAAGATCCCATTGAAAAGATAGGATACGCAATTGACGTAAGGGGATCTGTGGTATGGAAAAGTCGCGGCTGCAAAGTGAGCGTTAGAACCTTTCCTGACTGACTCTAAATACCAGCGGTATCCCAAAACCAACGTTAGGAGCCTCTAACGCTGGTTTTGACGGCTAACGCCAAACTCTAAATCTAGCCGAGGATACGCAATTGACGTAAGGGGATCTGCGGTATGGAAAAGTCGCAGCTGCAAAGTGAGCGTTAGACCCTTTCCTGACTGACTCTAAATACCAGCGGTAGCCCAAAACCAGCGTTAGGAGCCTCTAATGCTGGTTTTGACAGCTAACGCCAAACTATAAATCTAGCCGTAAGATTGCTCAGTGTTTGAAATGAGACAGTTTAACTTAAAACTGTTCAGTTTATACTACAGCTGAGTTAATTTTGAAATGCATAACAACAAGCCTAAATCCTGCATTTAACCAGATCTAATGGTATGAGTACCACAACTTATGGTCCCACCAAGACCATATAGAGTACAACATTTTCAAAATCCATAAGTACAGCTGACAGCTGGGAAAATGTGTACACTATATTTGAAGTGGTGCTCTTGGTTGGGGAAAATGGGGAAAAAACAAACAAACATATGTCAACCTTTTAAAGGTATTTTTATTCATCTAGCCATCTACCCAGCTCATTAATGTACAATTTTGCATTCATAGAATTATTTTTTGTTTGCACATTTACAAATATGATTCTTTAAAAAGTGATCTCTTAATTTCTAAAAAAATATTTATCATGCATGTCACACACTGTTGATTTAGCGGATGCAAGGTGCATAAATGTTTCCTCCTGTGAGTGTTTCTGTGGGTTTCTGTGTTTATGTCTTTGTGCTTTGGTTTGTGTCTCTATGATTGTGTATGTATTTTTTATCTGTGGGTCTCTCTATGAGGGTGGGTGTGGTGGGTGTGTATGTCTTTGTGCATTTTCTGTGGATGTCTGTGAGGGTGTGTGCATATGTCTTTGAGCTTTTTCTGTGGGTGTCTCTGTGAGGGTGTGTGTATGTTTGTCTTTGTGTATTTTCTCTGGATGCCTCTGTGAGGGTGGGTGTGTATGTCTGTGTTTTCTGTGGATGTCTCTGTGAGGGTGTGTGTGTGTATGTATGTCTGTGTTTTCTGTGGATGTCTCTGTGAGGGTGTGTGTTTTATGTGGGTGTCTCTGTGAGGGTTTGTGGATGTCTTTGTGTGTTTTATGTGGATGTCTCAGTGAGAGTGTATGTATGTATGTATGTCTTTCTGTGTTTTTATGTGGTTGTCTCTCTGTGTGTGTATGTCTTTGTGTGTTTTCTGTGGGTGTCTCTGTGAGAGTGTATGTATGTATGTCTTTCTGTGTTTTTATGTGGTTGTCTCTCTGTGTGTGTATGTCTTTGTGTGTTTTCTGTGGGTGTCTCTGTGTGTGTGTGTGTATGTCTTTGTGTGTTTTCTGAGGCTGTCTCTGTTGGTGTTTCCTTGGGTGTATGTGCAAGTTTGAGTTTGTGTGTGTGTGTCCCCATTGTCTCTTCCTTTTTAGGACATTTTGACCTTACTACTAATTATTCAAATCTTTCTACAGACTTTGAGACTAACAATACCTTTCCAGAAGTAACCAATCCACCATTTACCCTTTAAATTATTATTTAGGCAGTTCAGGGCCCTTCCGTTCAGCCACTGCATGCTTTTGTCATTTTGTTTTCAAAATCTCCTTTTTTTTTTTTTTTTTTACAAAACTGTAGTTTACCTCATTACTTGTCAGGTCAATGTAAACAAGTGCTGAGTGTTTGGGTGTCTGTGTGTGTTTCTTTGTGTGTCTGCTAGAGTGTCTATATGTGAATCCTTATGTGTGAGTGTGTTTGTGTGTTTCAGTGTATGAGTTTGTCTGTGTGTGTGTATGTTACTACCTTTACAACATTTCCAAGTTTAAATAGACAATTAAGAATAAAGTGCATATACGTTTTAGTCACTTGGTCAAAAATTGCACATGTCAAAGGAGGGGGGGGGGGAGCTGATCAATGGTTGAGTCAGGGGCCCCAAAATTTCTAGTGGCGGCCCTGCCCCCCCATGCTGTGGTAACAAGGTCTATTATTTGCTGGTTCCACAAACATACACACACACACACATACAGGCATAAATACACATACAGTCACATATATACATACACACATACACACACAAATAAACACCAATGAGTAAAACAGAAACACTAACCCCTGTAGTCAGAGACACTAGTGAAGCATCATGTCACACCCACATGATATCAGTGCAGGCAGTGGCAGGTCAACGTTTTTTATTGCAATTGCGACCTCTGCTCCCTGTAGTTTCGCCCCTGCGTAGAACCTTTGTTTAAGTTTGTCCTCATGTAAATGTAAAAAGGCTCTTTGGGCCCTAACATGGAAATAATAATTACTGTGTTTATTCTTTATTTTTGGGAACTTCTTTCTCTTTTATTCTTATGTATCTTGGTATTTACAGATTGTATGTTCCCGCAATTTCATTATGCTTGTCAGGCTCTAAGAAGATTGTTCAGACCTAACAGTTTTAAAATTGTCCTTAAAGTTTATTATTCTTGTTAAAAATTATTTGAACATAATACATTTACTAGTTTGTTTGGTTTGTCTGATGTTAACTGATGCTAATTGTAAGTAATCTATGTGTCCTCCTTGAACCTCGAAGAGTATGATCCCACTAGTGGATCTGGCTGTCATAGATGACACAGCGAAACCTTAAAAAAACAAAACGAGGAGCAGAAAATCTGTCCTATTAGACTAGCATGTATAGTTTCACCATGATGCAATCTTTAGTTCATTGTCAACTTATGTGAAACCTTGTGTATTTTTGTTTCTGAAGTTTGTTTATATGCAACAGAACTAATCATTTCCTGTTAAGACATCAATTAGTACATGTTATATGAAAC
This sequence comes from Bombina bombina, assembly GCF_027579735.1. Lineage (NCBI taxonomy): Eukaryota > Metazoa > Chordata > Amphibia > Anura > Bombinatoridae > Bombina > Bombina bombina. The sequence continues at coordinate 1,318,627,428 of NC_069499.1, forward strand.
TATGTGTCCTCTCCTGGACTTTGGAAAATTTGGTCTCAACAGTGGACCTGGAGGCCATTGAAGACACAAAGAAATCTTCATGTACCTAACACAAAATGAGGTACATAAAAGTGCTATCTTGCAAGCCTGTTATATACTGAGCCATAATTATAGTGGCGTGTTTTTGTATTACTATTTCTGTTTCAAACATTTCTTGGAATAATTTTTCACTGTTTGTATTGAGATGTTATTGCTATCTCAATAAAAAGAAAAAAAGAAATAATGGAATAAGATATTTAATCAGACCCGTAGGTCCTCAACCGCACCACAGCTATTTGAACTAAACTATAAACTACTCCTCCGTTGGTACCTGGCTCCAAGCCGCCTGAACACTATATACCCCGGAGCCTACAGGTGCTGTTGGAGGGGTTGCAGAGACTGCAGCTCTTTAGTACACATATGGTGGCAGTGCCCCAGGATACTGCCTTTTTGGCGGAGCGTGGAGTCTCACTTTTGGTCAATTCTCAATTCTGACTTTGAGTTATCCCCAAGAATAGCTTTACTTAACGACATCCCTAAATTCCCATGCAAACTTAGAACCCTACTATTACATATAGGGCTTAACACAGCTAAATCTTTGATAGCACGGCAATGAAAAATGATTTGACCCCCGACAGTAGGGATGTGGAAAGATAGGGTGCAGGAGCTCTTAAGCCTAGAGGAATACGGTCACCACAAACTTTGTAAAATAACTCCTCTACCTGAAATTAAATTTATCTGGGAAGAATCCCTACAAGCTAAATAGAGAGAAACCGACATGATAGTTTAGGTCTGGGATGATTGAGCTCACAACATGCACACAAATGCAACACAGTGGATGCAGTTTAAATAGTGATTGTAGGGTATGGTCTTCTCCTTTCACCCCCCCCTTCCCCTAATTCCCATATTTACCAACTCCCTCTACCCCCTTCCCGCTCACTCCTCTCCCTTCTCACACATATTAAAGTAGCCTCCATTTCTTACCATCTTTTCAGGTGCATAAGCATTATGATACTGGAACACATAGGCTTAAAAATGCTTAACTGTGTGAACATTAGTTCGTGTTTAGTTTTTTTTCTTTTTTGTTACTCTCAAAAAGATTGTAAAAATGGGAAATCTTTATTTCAACAAATGTCATTACCACTGTAATTTAGAATGACAACATTGTATTTCTGTATGACGCTTTATATGTAACTCTGTAACAATTGATTCCCTGAATAAAAAAATAAAAAAAATGTTTTCACTCGAGCGCTAAACCGAGGTGCGTATAAAACAAAACTTGGAATATTGTGACCGCGTTAATGTATTCTCCAATAGAATTCAATATGGAAACAAATAATGAAAAAAACAACTCTATCACATTTGCGCTAAATCTGACATAATATATGAATATTTCACATTCCAATGTTCTTCACATAGCAAAATATGTTATATATATATATATATATATATATATATGATGGATTTATGGTAATATATATATATATATATATATATATATATATATATATATATATATATATATATATATATAAAAAAGAGAATTTTTGTAAATGGAAAAATTTGCTAAATTTCTTAAAATGTCTTGGAGTGCCTTTCTGAGCAAATTCAAATTCTCACTTTCGCCAATTATTTTGGCATCTGGTGCAGACCCATTAAATAGAAATAACTATTAATTTTTTAAGAAGACAAAGTGATATAAAATAATATCACTTTAAAAAGACTGGGATTTCAGCACTCTTTTAATAATAATAAATTCGACAGCACTCTCATACTTGTGGGTTTATTATGTGTCCAAGTACTCAGGAGACTTTGAACATGACTTAATTGTATACATTTTTTCAAAACACTAAATACATTTACAGTGAATTAAAATATCTTCCAGAATTCCTCCTAGAACATAAAAAGGACCTGTCCCTAAGAATACCACACTTAAACAAATGTTAACACGAAATACGTGAGCCATTAAAGTTAGAAATAGGTGAGAGTAGAAATACTCTATGAAAGTCGTCAGACCTAACATGGTTTTAGTAAACTGAAACCGACTTTTTCATCTCAGGGATAGGTAGTTTGACTGAGAATCTAGGGAACTATGTTGATAGTTTTCTCAAACCTTTCCTTAATACCATGCCATCATATGTGATTGACATGGCAGATTTGCTAAGAAAAATTGACGGCCTAACCATTCCTAATAGAGCCTTATTGGTCTCCCTCGATGTAGAGGGTCTTTATTCGTCAATTCCCCATTCAGTTGGAATCAGGGCAGCCCAGCATTTTCTAGAAACTAGAGGGGTAACTTACTCTGAACATACTAAATTTACTATCAAACTTTTACAGTTCATACTTGAAAATAAAGTTTTTTCATTTGATAACAAAGTATACAAACAAGTTAGGGGAACAGCAATGGGGGCATCTTGTGCCCCCACCTATGCCTGCCTAAATCTAGGCTCTTGGGAGATGGAGGAAGTATTTCAAACTGAAGCATTTAATGAGCACACTCACTTGTTGCTACGCTATGTGGATGACATCCTCCTAATTTGGGAGGGAACAGAGAGTGAACTTAAAGATTTCGTGTCTTTGTTAAATAGAAATGAAAGAAATATCACTTTAACATTAATAAGACTGACTTATCATTTTTAGATGTGCACATTACCGTGGTTAAAAATGCACTAATGACTGAGAACTTCAGAAAAAAGACTGCTACAAACAGTCTGTTAGAAGTTCACAGCCACCATCCGATCCACCTTAAAAAGGGGATTCCTAAAGGACAATTCTTGCTTTTGCGCAGAAATTGCTCATCAACAACGAAATATGATGAACATGCTGCACTGATGGAAGAAAGATTTAAAATAAGAGGATATTCAAAGAGAGCGCTTTCACATGCAAGGAACTCTGTAAAGAAAATGGACAGAAGTCAACTTCTGTTTCCAAAAGAGAAAAAGAAAGAGGAGAAAATACAATTGATAACAAAGTTTAATTGCCATTGGGGGAGCGTCAGGAATATACTCCAAAGAAATTGGAGTATCCTTTTAAATGACGACAATGTAGCAAAAGAAGTAGGTGATTTTCCCACCCATACAGCTAGAAGGGCACCTAACCTAAAGGATAAGCTGGTTAAAAGTAAGTTCATTTCACCCTAAAAGAACTGGCTATGTAGTCAGAAAATAGTTGGTAATTTACCCTGTAAAAGATGTGTTGCATGCAGATTTATGCATCAGACAAAAGTGTTCTCGGTACACCCAGATAAAATCTTTAAAGTGAAATATTTTTTCAATTGTAACACTGAAGGTGTTGTTTACTTGTTGTCCTGTTCTTGCCCGTATTTTTACGTTGGCAAAACCAAAAGAATTTTGAAAGATAGGATATTAGAGCACCGCAACGACATTAAAAACAAGGCACAAAGCAGCAGTGTCGCTAAACATTTTGAAGTCTTCCACAACAGCATACCAGATAGTATGAGAGTTGTGGGTATAGACAGAGGAATTACCAGTGGTAGAGGAGGTAATAATGACAAAACCCTGCTACAAAAAGAATGCAGGTGGATATTTAACCTATCTACCACTGGTCCAGGTGGAATGAATGAGAAACTGGACATGGCAAGCTATTTGCAATAACACATTTGCATTTGGCTTATGATGTCCATCAGATGTGAATTGGTAAAATTTATTTCCACTAATCTCGATCTCTATCAGTTTTCCAAAGAAAGTCCATCAACTATATGTAACAAACACTTTTACATAATTGTAAATTAATATGTGATTTTCTGTGATTTTTTATTGTACAAATTTTCACCTCTACCTTTGGGCGGTTTGCTTGTGCTATCCTATAAAACAGCACACTTAAAGTCTGTGCAATATGCCCTGAGGAAGCCCCGTCTATTCCTATGTGACGAGGGGGTGAAACGCGCATTGGCTATTGGCTGACCAGACTCATGTGACTTCCCACGCTGACGGAGCTAGCGATCGAGCAGAGCAGTGCTTGACAAGCTGCAATTTTGAAAGCTGAATGATTTGTCAACATCTCCCACTGCCAAGCCGATGGTAAAGACGGTCCTGTTGTGTGTATAACATATCCGAGAAGAGTTGGCAAGCAAGTAAATCTCTAATCCATCTGAAGCACTGATTTCCCAGCACGGATGGCTGGATGATAGTGTTAAGCTGACAAGGAAAGGTGCAGTCGACAGAGGGGTACAGTATAACAGCATAAAAGTATCCTCCTGTGCCTATTCCGATAACGCTTGCTATCTTTGCTTACAAGTTAATTGACTGTTTGGCTTCATATATCAGTAGTTGCATTTCCACTAATATACTAACTACTTGAATCTACTTGCCGCCTTGTGCTGATATCCCAACCTGGTTTGGTGAACGTTTTCCAACAAACTAACACAAGACGTTGCTTGGCTTTAACTGCATGCATGCTTTCACTCTGCTCTAACTATAGCTCACAGCAAGAAACTACGATATAATAACGGAGTACTTATAACAAAATATCTAATAATTCAAGACCTGTGTTAATTCTCATGAAAAGTGATGCACAAATCACTGGCATCTTTCCTTTGCTATATATAAGTTGGTCGATTCAGGACCTTAATTGAACATGTAGACAAGTGTTAATGCATTATTATTATGTAATGTATGTTGAATATATAACTTTTTGCACAATATATGCAATTGTCTGATGCCATGTTTAGTTAGAAAAGGTATAAAAAAGTCGGTTTCAGTTTACTAAAACCGTGTTAGGTCTGACGACTTTCATAGAGTATTTCTACTCTCACCTATTTCTAACTTTAATGGCTCACGTATTTCGTGTTAACATTTGTTTAAGTGTGGTAGTCATGGGGACCGGTCCTTTTTATGTTCTAGGAGGAATTCTGGAAGATATTTTAATTCACAGTATATGTATTTAGTGTTTTGAATAAATGTATACAATTAAGTCATGTTCAAAGTCTCCTGAGTACTTGGACACATAATAAACCCACAAGTATTGATACTATATCATGAGAGTGCTGTCGAATTTATTATTATTAAAAGAGTGCTGAAATCCCAGTCTTTTTAAAGTGATATTATTTTATATCACTTTGTCTTCTTAAAAAATTAAAAGTTATATATATCTATACCTATACATATAGATGATTAGATATAGGTATTGATATATACAAATATATATATATATATATATATATATATATATATATATATATATATACTGTATATAGGGATATCTATTTAGAAATACTTAAAACATATTCCCCTATGTGAAGAACATTGGAATGTGAAATATTAACAGTAAATACACAGTATAACACCTTATTAAATATGAATATTGCATAAATATGTTTTGACTACAAAGGCGCTTTAATGAACTTATATGTCTTAATATGTATACATATGTATTCATGTGTTTATAGTTTATATATGTCTGTAAATACATAAATACACATATAAATACCTAAATACATATGTACACACACACACACACACACAGATATATATATATATATATATATATATATATATACTGTATGTATATATATATATATATATATATATATATATACATACATATATACATACTGTACATACATACATAAGTTTACATATGTATATGCATTTATCTCTATGTTAAAGCCCTCTGCATGCCATTTGTTTTTCTAACACCTGAGATCCTCATACCTTTGAGCCCTTATAACTTTTTAATGAAAATTGTTTTTATTAATCATTTTTATCTGTATCTGTATTTTTTATGGGGTTTGTTTGCAATTTTTTTGTCTCGGGTAACAGTTAACCTGAGCTCTGAGGTTGTGATATCCCAAAGTGTGTTAAATTCAATTGCACTCAAGCAAAAGCATTTACTTTAAACTTGTAATATGCATGCTACTTCCAGTGTGCACAAAGATCCGCAATAAACCCAATTTTGCTCACATGCAAATGTTAGTGGGCCACTCGTAATCTAGCTCTAAATGTATTTATGAAATCTCTCTTATGATATAAAAATATGTTTATTAGAATTAACTTAATACTTGCCAAGATATTGCTTCAGCCTAATCAAATATTTATTACTTATAAAGTATGTTCTTTATTAAAAACGAGCTTGTCAAGGTGTCTTCCAGAATTCATTAACCTTTTGGAGGTGGCAAGACCAGTTAAGGAGGAAGAAGTCTATTAAATATAAATGTGATGCTGTTAAAAAGGAAAAAAAAATGTATTCACCAACGTATAAAGAGGTTTGTAGTCACATTTAAACCTTTCTGATAGATGGTCAGGATTTTAACAGAGCTCAAATTACTTAGGTGCTGAAATAAAATACAATTACTTTGCATGGACAGCGAGATGTGAGACCGTATTCATGGTCAGTCTTTAATCTTTGACAGTGGCATTCAAAGGCGCACATGAATTCTTTAGTGTATATCTGTATTAAAGATTGTAAAATCCCTGTCAGATGCTCTTTTTGACATAGCCTAGTATGCTGCAAAGAAAACAAATATAAGGCCAGATTACAAGTGGTGTGCCTGCACGCTTACACCACTAAAAGTATTTATGTTCCTGTTACTCTCCAGCAAGCACACAACAATATTTAAAAGCTAAAATGGGAGAGTTAGTTGCATCTGGCACCAAACGATTTAAGCCCAGGACGATTTAAGCCTCTCTCCTCCTGGGACCCTAACCTGAAGCCTCACAATGCATGCTTTTTAACAATCAAACTGAGAACCAACCAGGGTGACACAATTCTTTGTAATTTCCCTAAGAACATACAAAACACAGAAATGGACTGCATTCTCAGACCAGACTGGGTACACATTTTCAGTCACTGTAAAACCCACAGCCCTGAATACTTACAGACAGCAATACAGGTTTCCAGCAACTCAGCCAGTTAACCCCCGACTGGTCTTGGGTGACAAGCTCATAGGAAATTTTACAAAACAAAATTATCAACATAACACACAGACAATCTGGCACTCTCTAGCAAGCACACAGTCATATTAAAAAGCAAAAATTAGAGTTTGTTGCATCTTGAAAGAGCCTTGAATGTGTCGAAAACACATGTTGGACTTAATTAGGTACTCTAAAAGGCATTGTGAAGGGACATTGTGGTAATTGGGTGGTATCACTCTAGCCCTAATTTAATGATTTGTAAATATATCACTATACCTATTGTTTTTTCTACTCAGGTGCCTGTAAAAAATAGTTTTTATTGTATATTTTATTAAAAGTTTTTAACGAAATTACCGGGTGTGTAACTGGTCAAACATAACATTGCTGTGAGATTATTGAGCTTGTCTGATACCTCTAAATCATGTGAGTAGCACTATGAAGGAGTCTTAAAATAGTGATTGGTATCAACTGGATTGTACTTTTTTATTTTTTTATTTTTATACTCTTGAGGTGAAGTTTAGATGCAAAAGGAAAGGACTGAACATATGCATATTTCTGAAACAGTGTATCCTCCGATAATATTATACTACATTGTTTGTATACATTGTTTTTCAATATCACATTGTTTATTTGAAAATCTCCATTAAAGAGACATTGCAGTCAAACTTTAAATGCACCCAGATTTATTACATATTTGAAAAGAAATATATTTGCACTATATATATGTATTGTCAAAAATGCTACTAGTAAAACTTATCTTTGCTTTAGTGTTAAAATTTTTCTCTGCATGTAAAGCATAACTAGATATTCTCAGTGGACCAGCATTTTAAAAAATGCAGCTGCTCAGAGCTCCAGTGGGGCTTGTTACTTACCAGCAATAAACAAATTGAGTCATTACCAGACGTTACATGCACCTTAGCCTCTCTGAGTAAGTGCTGTGTTGAAAATGCTGGTGCACGGTGCATACTTAAATACAGCTATAGCTTTTATTAGAAGCAGTTTTGCTAATACGTGTATATTACACAAATGCTTCCATTCAAAACTGAACTACATCCATATGGATTCCAATTTGGGTGGAATGTTCCTTGAAGTGAGGCTTTGAGGACTAGTTATCAATGTGTCTACTTACCTGCCATCGCCGGCCCCAATACGCCCACCTAAGCTCGCCTCACATTGCCGCCGCGGACCTGAATACGCTCGCCAAAGTTATCAATAAAGCTGTCAAAAAGCCACGCACCAAGTACGGGGCGATGAGCAGCGGACTGTGATAGTTATCACTCATCCAATCTCACTGCTCTTCGGCTTTTCTACAGCTTTATTGATACCCCTGTCACTAAGCACTCACACTAAACTACACTGTTCTACCCCCTATACCGGCACCCCTGGAGCCCCCTGCAACTAAATAAAGTTATTAACCCCTAAACCTCCGCTCCTAGACCCCGCCGAACTATAATAAATGTATTAACCCCTAAACCACCGCTCCCGGAGCCCACCGCCACCTACATTATACCTAGTGACCCCTATCCTGCCCCCCCTATACCGCCGCCACCTATAATAAATTTATTAACCTCTATCCTGCCGATCCCAGACCCCACCGCAACTAAATAAATTGTTTAACGCCTAAACCGCCGCTCCCAGACCCTGCCGCCACCTATATTAAACTTATTAACCCCTAATCTGCCCCCCCTACACCATTGCCACCTATAATAAATTTATTAACCCCTATCCTGTCCCCCCCCACACCCCGCCGCAACTATAATAAATATGTTAACCCCTAAACCTAAGTCTAACCCTAACCCTAACACCCACCTAACTTAAATATTAATTAAATACATCTAAATATTATAACTCTTATTAACTAAATTAATCCTATTTAAAACTAAATACTTAACTTTAAAATAAACCCTAATATAGCTACAATATAAATAATAATTATATTTTATCTATCTTAGGATTTATTTTTATTTTACAGGCAAATTTCAATTTATTTTAACTAGGTACAATAGCTATTAAATAGTTAATAACTATTTAATAGCTACCTAGCTAAAATAAAGAGAAATTTACCTGTAAAATAAAAACTAATCTAAGTTACAATTACACCTAACACTACACTATCATTAAATAAATTATTCCTATTTAAAACTAAATACTTACCTGTAAAATAAACCCTAAGATAGCTAATAATTACATTATAGCTATTTTAGGGTTTATATTTATTTTACAGGTAACTTTGTATTTCTTTTAACTAGTTAGAATAGTTATTAAATAGTTATTAACTATTTAATATCTACCTAGCTAAAAGAAATACAAAATTACCTGTAAAATAAATCCTAACCTAAGTTACAATTAAACCTAACACTACACTACCACCGATGGAACAGAAGAGGACATCCGCAGCGGCCGAAGTCATCATCCAAGGGGCGCTGAAGAAGTCTTCCATCCGATTGAAGTCATCATCCAAGGGGCGCTGAAGAGGTCTTCCATCCCATTGAAGTCTTCATCCAGGCGGCGTCTTCAATCTTCATCCATCCGGAGCGGAGCCATCTTCAGACGAGCCGACACGGAACCATCTTCTTCCACTGACGACTTCCAGACGAATGACGGTTCCTTTAAGTGACGTGATCCAAGATGGTGTCCCTCGAATTCCGATTGGCTGATAGGATTCTATCAGCCAATCGGAATTAAGGTATGAAAAATCTGATTGGCTGATTGAATTAGCCAATCAGATTGAAGTTCAATCCGATTGGCTGATCCAATCAGCCAATCATATTGAGCTCACATTCTATTGGCTGATCGGAACAGCCAATAGAATGCAAGCTCAATCTGATTAGTTGATTCAATCAGCCAATCAGATTTTTCCTACCTTAATTCCGATTGGCTGATAGAATCCTATCAGCCAATCGGAATTCAAGGGACGCCATCTTGGATGACGTCACTTAAAGGAACCGTCATTCATCAGGAAGTCGTCGGTGGAAGAAGATGGCTCCGCGTCGGCTCGTCTGAAAATGGCTCCGCTCCGCTCTGGATGGATGAAGATTGAAGACGCCGCCTGGATGAAGACTTCAATCGGATGGAAGACCTCTTTAGCGCCCCTTGGATGATGACTTCAATCGGATGGAAGACTTCTTCAGCGCCCCTTGGATGATGACTTGGGCCGCTGCGGATGTCCTCTTTTGTTCCATCGGTGGTCGGCTGGCTGAAGACGGCTAAAGATAGGATGATCTTCAGGGGGTAGTGTTAGGTTTATTTAAGGGGGGTTTGGGTTTGAGTAGGGGTGTGTGGGTGGTGGGTTTTAATGTTGGGGGGGTTGTATTTTTTTTTACAGGCAAAAGAGCTGATTTCTTTGGGGCATGCCCCACAAAAGGCCCTTTTAAGGGCTGGTAAGGTAATAGAGCTGTTAACTTTTTTTTTTTTCCAAAGAGCTTTATTGACATCCAAAAATAAATACAGAACAAGGAAAATAAAATGGGAATCTTCAGATACATAAAAATAGTCTTTTACAATCTTCTCCCAGTGTATAGACTTGGATGATATTATCACATGGATGTGTAGATTTGTTGCTCCATATAAAAATTATATTCATAACTTTGGAACGATAAACTTAATTATAAACGTTGGAACCACCATTCCTTCAAGGGGGAGGGCACCCGGGATAGGGATCAGAAGGAGGAGTAGGAGGAAAAGGAGAGAAAGGGAGACAGGGAGAGAGTGGACTCTATGTTATTGGCGTAAGTAAAGGAACCTGTCATGTAGTCAGTTCTTCCCAAATAAATTTGATGTCTGCAAAAGTGCCAATCTGCTTCCTTTTATAGTAACCACATTCCTCAAGTGTTAGCATGTCTGAGACCTTGTTAATCCATTCTAATAGTATTGGCATGTGCTGTGTTTTCCAGTGAAGTGCTATTAGAGATTTAGCGCTTGTAATGCCTATTTGTAATAGTCTGAGTCTCAGTTTGCAAGGGAACAGGGGGAGGTCATTTAGCAGAGCTATTCTAGGTGTCAGCCCAAATTCCTCAGTCAATATCTGCCTATAGAAAATTTCTATTTCACGCCAGAATGGCTTTATTTTTCGCAGTCCCACCACATATGTAAGTATTGGCCCCTAGTAGGGCAACCTCTCCAGCAGTTACTGCCTGCCTCTGGGTAGATGGAATGGATGCGTGAGGGGGTTAAGTACCATCTCAGCAGCACTTTAAAGTTAAGTTCTAGCATTTGGGGTGAGCTTGATGATTTTTTTGTGTTTTGAAAGATCTTTTTCCATTCTTCCCCACTCAGATCATGTCCCAGTTCCTCGTGCCATTTGGTTGTATACGAGGGGAGCGTGTGTATGTGTTATATTTGTAAAAGCTTACGTATCAAGGACAGCGAGTGTCGTAGTGGGGTTGTGCTTGTGCAACGAGTTTCGAATGGGGTCAGTTCCCTAAGAAAGTCTTTCTTCTGTGATGAGGTGTATATAAAATTATGTAATTGAGAATATTTTAGCCAGTTGGAGTATCGTCCCCCTGCTACTGTATTCAGACTTTCTCTCCCCGCCAACTTCCCGTGAAGCGTAAATTCTTTTAGTGGTACCGTGTATCCCCATTCAGTTAGTCTCTGTTGTCCTCTATCTAACCCTCCTATCATATCGGCATTCAGTGGGATGGGAAAAAGGGGTGAGCGGACCCCAGTAAGATGTGTCTGGTGGAGATTAAGATTATTGATCTACAAATGATTTTGAAGAAACAGCACACCTTTGCTTTTTCAGTGGGGCACGGAACAAAAAAGGACTTGCCAGGTCCCAGTCAATCCAGATTCAAAGAGTATTCCAGCCACCAAGTTTTCTTAAAAGACCTTTATTTCACATGGGGTCCCAAACAAACAGTTACAATGTTTCAAGCCACACCAGGCTCTTAATCATGTATAATTAGATACACTGGTGTATGCCTTATATACCCTTACCTATTATTCTATATCCTGTGTTAGAATCCAACTGCACAACAGTGCCATCTTGTGGATGCAATAATTCAATGCAACTCCAAATTCAACACAGGAGGTGAATAAACACATAGATAAAATCACTTAAAAAGACATATACAACCAAGTACAAATTTAAAAAGAGGAACAATGCATAGCAAAATTATTTCAAACAGCTGATGTTATTCATGTTGTCAATAGAGAAAAATAATTTTATCTTAATACATTATCACAGATTTTATCAGATAAAAAGACTCCAGTCAAAATCTTTGTTCATACCCTTTGGCTTCATGCACTCTAGTTTATATACCCAGAACATCTCTCTCATTTTTAATAGTCGTTCCCTATCTCCACCCCTTCTAGGCCTATCTACTTGTTCAATAATTTGAAACCTAAGTTGACTGATATTATGACCCATAGAGAGGAAGTGAGAGGAAACTGGCGCTTCTTTATTCTTACATCTGATATTAGATTTATGTTCAGTTATCCTCTCCCTTACCTCTCTACAGGTCTCGACAATATAAATTTGGCCACACGGACATTTAATAAGATAGATACAGTAAGTAGCCCTGTATGTGAGATACTTATTTATTTTATATTTCTTCCCAGTAATGGGATGATAAAAAATTTCCCCTTTGATCATAGAGCTACAGTGGGAACAATTCAGACATGGGTAGCAGCCATATCTCTTAGGCCCAATAGTTTTCTGACTCTCTTGTTTACAGCTACCAATATCTGAATGTACCAACTCATCTTTGATACTTCTGTTTTTCTTATAAGCCACCATTAAATTTTCTTTAAATTCCAAAACTTCTGGATGGCATGCCAATTTTTCTTCAGGATACCAGTAATTTTATTACTTAACCTATTATATTGTGTGACAAAAATCATACGATTTGACTTCGTTTTTGGTTTATTTATCTTATCTGAATTGTTCTCATTCATGATCGCATCTAATTGTTTAGAGATCAAAGATGGAGGATAGTTTCTATTTATAAATTTGTTCTCCATTTGTTCCAATCTATATTTACATTGTTCTTGATCCGATACTATTCTTTTCACACGAGTAAACTGACTTTTAGGGACTGCCTGGTTAAATGTACTAATGGTATAGAGTCTAATAAGACTGGGAGCTGTAATGAATCTTTACTAGACAATAATCTTTTTGATAAAAATACTAACCAGAGTGTGAATAATTATATGACAGACATGCTTACTATTGAATCTCTCTCTCCTGGAAAAATGGATGTATGTACTTTAATTGTGGATGATGACACTGAATTAAGTAAAGCATTTAGTCACAATGAGCACAGTGTGAATGATAGGATGTGTGATTCTAGTGTGAATGATTTGACACTATGTAAAGAAAATTTGGTTTATAATCTATCCTCTTACATTCTTAGTGAAGAGGAGGAAATGGCACTAAACAAAGGATTATCATATTGTCTGGATAATCACTGTAATGAGTTTTTGGTACAACAAGACTTGCAGAAATTTTATAGAAAATTAAAATTAAGAATTTACTTTGCTATGCAGAGGGATTATGCACAGACACCAAGCACTGATAACACTAATGTTACTAGATTTAAGAATGTTAAAGATTATGGTATTTCAAAAAGAGCACTTTTACACCTACAGCTACACATAGCTTAGCCACATATATGAGATTGGTACAAAAAGAAATTGATATTCTTTTTAAGAGAGAGAGAAAAAAGAAATTGGTACAAAAGAACAAAAAAGAAAAAAAGACAAATTTGCTATTGAGAAATTAAAAAACAACAAAGAGATAATCATTAAGGAATAGATTATGTGGCAGAAATTAATAGACAACTATCTGACAATCAAGTATATCAAATACTAAATAGAGATCCAACCATTGATATTAACAAAGAAATTAAAAACATCTTAGACCTTGCAGTCAAGAGGGAAGTTATCACAGAGTCATTTAGAGAAGCTTTATATATTGATAATCCGATTAGACCGGTTATATATGTTTTGCCCAAGATACATAAGGCTAAAGAGAAACCCTCTGGTAAGCCAATTGTGGCAGGAATGGGTTCTGTTTTTTCATCTATCTCTGTTTTCTTAGACAAAATATTACAGCCATTTGTAAAACAAGCAAATTCCTATATTAGAGATACTAATGACTTCTTAAACAAAATTAAGGATCTTGGATATGTTGGAGACAAATGTATTTTATTTACTTTAGATGTTTCTAGTCTATATACCTCAATAAAACATACTAGTGGGGTTGAAGCTGTTGAGAATACATTGAGATCTAATAGTGACTATACTGAGAGAGAAATTGGGTTCCTTGTTGAATTGTTGTCTATCATATTATATCAGAATTATTTTTTGTTTGGAGATACATATTATTTACAAAAACAGGGAACAGCAATGGGCTCCAACGTCGCCCCCACATACGCCAACATTTTCATGAATAATTTTGAAGAATATTTTGTATATTCTCATTTATCTTCTCAACGTTATGGCGCCTCCTGGTGGAGATATATTGATGATGTGTTTGGCGTGTGGGGGGGGGGCGACGTTGGTAGCCTCCTGTCATTTGTACAGGATCTTAATAATTCAGTTACAGGTTTAAAGTTTACACTGAATTTGAATGAGTTGAGGATTGAGTATCTTGATACTATTGTCTACAATAAGGATGGATTTCTATATACTGATCTTTACACAAAGATTACTGACAGGAACAACTTGCTGAAATATGGGAGCTACCATCCAGAAAATGTCTTTCAGGCAATCCCTAAAAGTCAGTTTACTCATGTGAAAAGAATAGTATCGGATCAAGAACAATGTAAATATAGATTGGAACAAATGGCGAACAAATTTATAAATAGAAACTATCCTCCATCTTTGATCTCTAAACAATTAGATGCGATCATGAATGAGAACAATTCAGATAAAATAAATAAACCAAAAACGAAGTCCAATCATATGATTTTTGTCACACAATATAATAGGTTAAGTAATAAAATTACTGGTATCCTGAAGAAAAATTGGCATATAATAAAAGACTGCCATCCAGAAGTTTTGGAATTTAAAGAAAATTTAATGGTGGCTTATAAGAAAAACAGAAGTATCAAAGATGAGTTGGTACATTCAGATATTGGTAGCTGTAAACAAGAGAGTCAGAAAACTATTGGGCCTAAGAGATATGGCTGCTACCCATGTCTGAATTGTTCCCACTGTAGCTCTATGATCAAAGGGGAAATTTTTTATCATCCCATTACTGGGAAGAAATATAAAATAAATTAGTATCTCACATGCAGGGCTACATACTGTATCTATCTTATTAAATGTCCGTGTGGCTAAATTTATATTGGCGAGACCTGTAGAGAGGTAAGGGAGAGGATAACTGAACATAAATCTAATATCAGATGTAAGAATAAAAAAGCTCCAGTTTCCTCTCACTTCCTCTCTATGGGTCATAATATCAGTCAACTTAGATTTCAAATTATTGAACAAGTAGGCGTAGAAGGGGTGGAGATAGGGAACGACTATTAAAAATGAGAGAGATGTTCTGGGTATATAAACTAGAGTGCATGAAGCCAAAGGGTATGAACAAAGATTTTGACTGGAGTCTTTTTATCTGATAAAATCTGTGATAATGTACTGTATTAAGATAAAATTCTTTTTCTCTATTGACAACATGAATAACATCAGCTGTTTGAAATAATTTTGCTATGCATTGTTCCTCTTTTTAAATGTGTACTTGGTTGTATATGTCTTTTTAAGTGATTTTATCTATGTGCTTATTCACCTCCTGTGTTGAATTTGGAGTTGCATTGAATTACTGCATCCACAAGATGGCACTGTTGTGCAGTTGGATTCTAACACAGGATGTAGAATAATAGGTAAGGGTATATAAGGCATACACCTGTGTATCTAATTATACATGATTAAGAGCCTGGTGTGGCTTGAAACATTGTAACTGTTTGTTTGGGACCCCATGTGAAATAAAGGTCTTTTAAGAAAACTTGGTGGCTGGAATACTCTTTGAATCTGGAGATTAAGATTATCCCATGAGTCAAAAACTTGTTTGTGAATCATTAAATTGTTACATTTTGGGGGGCGTAAGGATTTCAGTATTCAGCAAAGAGCACCTACTGAAGGAACTCTAAGGATGTTAGAGTCTAGGGATACCCAGGCCTTCGAGTCACCTGCTCTGTGCCAGTCCAGAATTCTTTGTAAGGCGACTGCATTATAATATACTGTTAAGTCTGGTAGACCCAGCCCTCCATTTATTGTTGCCCTGTACATGTTGGATTCGTTGATCCTAGGTTTACCCTTTCCCCAAATAAAAGCATTTATGTGCCTCTGATGTTGAGCTAGGTACCATTTGGGAAGAGCTATGGGGAATAGGTACAAAATCCTGGGTAAAGTGGTCATTTTAATGCATTATGTGCATCCCCACCAGGATATTGGTTTTAGGGACCAAGTGCGGAGGTCTTGCTGCGTTGTTAATAAAAGTTTGGTGTAATTTTCTTTAAATAGTTGTGTGTGGTTGGGGGAGATATGTATCCCTAGGTATTTTATGGACCCGTCTCGGGCAATCATTGGACAGGTATTCGAGACATCAAGAAAGTCAGTCCGGGTCATGGAGACATTTAGGCCTAGATTTAGAGTTCGGCGGTAGCCGTCAAAACCAGCGTTAGAGGCTCCTAACGCTGGTTTTGGGCGCCCGCTGGTATTTGGAGTCAGTGATTAAAGGGTCTAACGCTCACTTTTCAGCCGCGACTTTTCCATACCGCAGATCCCCCTACGCCATTTGCGTAGCCTATCTTTTCAATGGGATCTTTCTAACGCTGGTATTTAGAGTCGTTTCTGCAGTGAGCGTTAGAGCTCTAACGACAAGATTCCAGCCGCCTGAAAATAGCAGGAGTTAAGAGCTTTCTGGCTAACGCCGGTTTATAAAGCTCTTAACTACTGTACCCTAAAGTACACTAACACCCATAAACTACCTATGTACCCCTAAACCGAGGTCCCCCCACATCGCCGCCACTCGATTAAAATTTTTAACCCCTAATCTGCCGACCGCCACCTACGTTATACTTATGTACCCCTAATCTGCTGCCCCTAACACCGCCGACCCCTGTATTATATCTATTAACCCCTAACTTGCCCCCCACAACGTCGCCGCAAGCTACTTAAAATAATTAACCCCTAATCTTCCGACCGCAAATCGCCGCCACCTACGTTATCCCTATGTACCCCTAATCTGCTACCCCTAACATCGCCGACCCCTATATTATATTTATTAACCCCTAATCTGCCCCCCACAACGTCGCCGACACCTACCTACACTTATTAACCCCTAATCTGCCGAGCGGACCTGAGCGCTACTATAATAAAGTTATTAACCCCTAATCCGCCTCACTAACCCTATCATAAATAGTATTAACCCCTAATCTGCCCTCCCTAACATCGCCGACACCTACCTTCAATTATTAACCCCTAATCTGCCGACCGGAGCTCACCGCTATTCTAATAAATGTATTAACCCCTAAAGCTAAGTCTAACCCTAACACTAACACCCCCCTAAGTTAAATATAATTTTTATCTAACGAAATAAATTAACTCTTATTAAATAAATAATTCCTATTTAAAGCTAAATACTTACCTGTAAAATACATCCTAATATAGCTACAATATAAATTATAATTATATTATAGCTATTTTAGGATTAATATTTATTTTACAGGCAACTTTGTAATTATTTTAACCAGGTACAATAGCTATTAAATAGTTAAGAACTATTTAATAGTTACCTAGTTAAAATAATTACAAATTTACCTGTAAAATAAATCCTAACCTAAGATATAATTAAACCTAACACTACCCTATCAATAAAATAATTAAATAAACTACCTACAATTACCTACAATTAACCTAACACTACACTATCAATACATTAATTAAACACAATTGCTACAAATAAATAAAATTAAATAAACTATCTAAAGTACAAAAAATAAAAAAGAACTAAGTTACAGAAAATAATAAAATATTTACAAACATAAGAAAAATATTACAACAATTTTAAACTAATTACACCTACTCTAAGCCCCCTAATAAAATAACAAAGCCCCCCAAAATAAAAAATTCCCTACCCTATTCTAAAATACAAATATTACAAGCTCTTTTACCTTACCAGCCCTGAACAGGGCCCTTTGCGGGGCATGCCCCAAGAATTTCAGCTCTTTTGCCTGTAAAAAAAAAACATACTATACCCCCCCCCCCAACATTACAACCCACCACCCACATACCCCTAATCTAACCCAAACCCCCCTTAAATAAACCTAACACTACCCCCCTGATGATCTTCCTACCTTGTCTTCACCATGCCAGGTTCACCGATCCGTCCTGGCTCCAAGATCTTCATCCAAGCCAAGCGGGGGCTAGACATCCACTGAAGAAGTCCAGAAGAGGGTCCAAAGTCTTCCTCCTATCCGGCAAGAAGAGGACATCCGGACCGGCAAACATCTTCTCCAAGCGGCATCTTCTATCTTCTTCCATCCGATGACGACCGGCTCCATCTTGAAGACCTCCAGCGCGGATCCATCCTCTTCTTCCGACGACTAGACGACGAATGACGGTTCCTTTAAGGGACGTCATCCAAGATGGCGTCCCTCGAATTCCGATTGGCTGATAGGATTCTATCAGCCAATCGGAATTAAGGTAGGAATTTTCTGATTGGCTGATGGAATCAGCCAATCAGAATCAAGTTCAATCCGATTGGCTGATCCAATCAGCCAATCAGATTGAGCTCGCATTCTATTGGCTGATCGGAACAGCCAATAGAATGCGAGATCAATCTGATTGGCTGATTGGATCAGCCAATCGGATTGAACTATATTCTGATTGGCTGATTCCATCAGCCAATCAGAAAATTCCTACCTTAATTCCGATTGGCTGATAGAATCCTATCAGCCAATCGGAATTCGAGGGACGCCATCTTGGATGACGTCCCTTAAAGGAACCGTCATTCGTCGTCTAGTCGTCGGAAGAAGAGGATGGATCCGCGCTGGAGGTCTTCAAGATGGAGCCGGTCGTCATCGGATGGAAGAAGATAGAAGATGCCGCTTGGAGAAGATGTTTGCCGGTCCGGATGTCCTCTTCTTGCCGGATAGGAGGAAGACTTTGGACCCTCTTCTGGACTTCTTCAGTGGATGTCTAGCCCCCGCTTGGCTTGGATGAAGATCTTGGAGCCAGGACGGATCGGTGAACCTGGCATGGTGAAGACAAGGTAGGAAGATCATCAGGGGGGTAGTGTTAGGTTTATTTAAGGGGGGTTTGGGTTAGATTAGGGGTATGTGGGTGGTGGGTTGTAATGTTGGGGGGGGGGTATAGTATGTTTTTTTTTACAGGCAAAAGAGCTGAAATTCTTGGGGCATGCCCCGCAAAGGGCCCTGTTCAGGGCTGGTAAGGTAAAAGAGCTTGTAATATTTGTATTTTAGAATAGGGTAGGGAATTTTTTATTTTGGGGGGCTTTGTTATTTTATTAGGGGGCTTAGAGTAGGTGTAATTAGTTTAAAATTGTTGTAATATTTTTATTATGTTTGTAAATATTTTATTATTTTCTGTAACTTAGTTCTTTTTTATTTTTTGTACTTTAGATAGTTTATTTAATTTTATTTATTTGTAGCAATTGTGTTTAATTAATTTATTGATAGTGTATTGTTAGGTTAATTGTAGGTAATTGTAGGTAGTTTATTTAATTATTTTATTGATAGGGTAGTGTTAGGTTTAATTATATCTTAGGTTAGGATTTATTTTACAGGTAAATTTGTAATTATTTTAACTAGGTAACTATTAAATAGTTCTTAACTATTTAATAGCTATTGTACCTGGTTAAAATAATTACAAAGTTGCCTGTAAAATAAATATTAATCCTAAAATAGGTATAATATAATTATAATTTATATTGTAGCTATATTAGGGTTTATTTTACAGGTAAGTATTTAGCTTTAAATAGGAATTATTTATTTAATAAGAGTTAATTTATTTCGTTAGATAAAAATTATATTTAACTTAGGGGGGTGTTAGTGTTAGGGTTAGACTTAGCTTTAGGGGTTAATACATTTATTAGAATAGCGGTGAGCTCCGGTCGGAAGATTAGGGGTTAATAATTGAAGGTAGGTGTCGGCGATGTTAGGGAGGGCAGATTAGGGGTTAATACTATTTATGATAGGGTTAGTGAGGCGGATTAGGGGTTAATAACTTTATTATAGTAGCGCTCAGGTCCGCTCGGCAGATTAGGGGTTAATAAGTGTAGGTAGGTGTCGGCGACGTTGTGGGGGGCAGATTAGGGGTTAATAAATATAACATAGGGGTCGGCGATGTTAGGGCAGCAGATTAGGGGTACATAGGGATAACGTAGGTGGCGGCGGTTTACGGAGCGGCAGATTAGGGGTTAAAAGTGTAATGCAGGGGTCAGCGATAGCGGGGGCGGCAGATTAGGGGTTAATAAGTGTAAGGTTAGGGGTGTTTAGACTCGGGGTACATGTTAGGGTGTTAGGTGCAGACTTAGGAGGTGTTTCCCCATAGGAAACAATGGGGCTGCGTTAGGAGCTGAACGCTGCTTTTTTGCAGGTGTTAGGTTTTTTTTCAGCTCAAACAGCCCCATTGTTTCCTATGGGAGAATCGTGCACGAGCACGTTTTTGATGCCGGCCGCGTCCGTAAGCAACTCTGGTATCGAGAGTTGCATTTGCGGTAAAAATGCTCTACGCTCCTTTTTTGGAGCCTAACGCAGCATTTGTTTGAACTCTCGATACCAGAGTTAAATTTATGGTGCGGCCAGAAAAAAACCCGCGGAGCGTTAACAGCCCTTTTACCGCCGAACTCTAAATCTAGCCGTTAGAATCTCCGATTTCTGCGGGTTTATCGAGAAACCCGAGAACTGGCCAAAGGTGTTAATTTCCTTTAAGATCATCGATACTGTGTGGTGTGGGTCAGTGATTGTGAAGAGTACGTCATCAGCGTATAGTGCAATTTTAGAATCGTGTGGGCCTATTTTCACACCATGTATCTCTTGGTTACATCGGATATGAGCTAACAGTATGGGTGATAAAGGACAACCCTGGCGTGTGCCATTTTGAATCCGGAAGGGATCCGACAGCATTCCATTTGGTTTAACTTTTGAGGTGGGGTTTGTGTAAAGGCTAAGTATACAGGAAATCATGTGTGGGCAAAATCCTATCGCCTTTAGTGTCTCTTCAAGTAATCTCCAATTTATGCGGTCAAACGCCTTCTCGGCGTCTACCGCCAGGAGGGCAGATGGAATTTTGTTATGTTTGGCATATGATATTAATGTCAGGGCTCTGATTGTATTGTCCCTCGCCTCCCGCCCCGGGACAAATCCCACTTGGTCCGTGTCTATTAAGGACTGCAGTACTACGTTGATTCTTTTTGCTAAGATTTTGCCTAGAATTTTTATATCCGTATTTAGGAGTGATATCGGCCTATAACTGCTGGGGTCTGTTACATTTTTTGGGGGTTTGGGTATTACAGAAATATGTAACGACAGCATGTCTTGCGAAAAGGAGCCCTCGTTCTCTAATGTTTGGAATAAATTGAGTAAATGCGGGGCTAGGATATGTTTGTAAGTCTTATAATATGTGTTTGAGAAGCCGTCTGGTCCCGGGCTTTTACCCGTAGGAAAGTCTTTTATTGCAGACATGACCTCTAACAAGCTTATTGGGTTTTCTAATGTAGTGCGTTGTTCTGGTTGTAAAGTAGGCAAGTCTGCTTTGTTAATGTATGCCCGCATCTGTGTTAGGTGATCGGGTGTGTCTTCTCTGTTAATATTATATGACTTGGCGTAGTATTCTTTAAAGTGTCAGATTTAGAACCCTGAGAGGGAACCAAACGGGGGGTGCGCTAAATGATTGATAAAACAGTCTGTGTACAAACCAAACAACAGGTGTGTAGATGGACAAATGTCCATTGGTTCAAATGAAGCGCAAATATGTGTGGAACACAAATCAGTGGTGGCTGCTCCTCTGATCCTCGGTGTGGGGATTCTGTGGAGTTACCACTTCTTTAAAGTGGTTAGCAATACCTTCACTATCTAGGATATCCCGTTTGTCAGGGGTTGTTAACTTATATATCTGTGATTTTAGTGTCTGGCTTTTTAAGGCTCTGGCTAGAAGCGAACCTGCTCTATTACCCTCAAAAAAAGTAGGGTTTTTTAAGACTCAATGCTCGTCTCTGGGCCTCTTTCAAGAGTATTTTATTGAGTTCTTGTCTGGTTTCTGTTACCCTTTTTAATAATGCATTGTCTTTCGGGGAATTTTTGTGAGAGAGTTTCAGGCTGGCTAATTGTGTAGTCAGGGTGTCTATTGTCTGGTTGTACACCTTCTTCCTATATGCAGTGTGTTTGATGCAGTGGCCTCTGATTACCGCATTGTAGGCCTCCCAAAACGTGTGTGGAGAGGTGTTTGGTGTCGCGTTAATACAAACATATTCCTTCAGTGAGGTTGCCAGTGCGTCAGTTGTATGTGGATGATGTAATAGCGAGTCGTCCATTCTCCAAATAAATGGAGTCGTTGGGTTGTCGGGCCAATTGTAGTTGGGTGCTAACTTGGGAGTGATCTGACCATGGGGTTGGTTGGATATCTGCGTCCTTAAGTAAAGAGAGATGGTTTCTATCTATGAAAATGTAATCAATTCTGGTGTATACTGACCAGGGAAAGGAGAAAAGGGTGTAGTTGCGCTGTGTCGGGTGTTTTAGTCTCCATGTATCTAGTAAACCTAAATGCGTTAGGAATTTGAATACTAGGTTAGGTGGCCATGTTTGGGCTGTTGGTCTGTGAGAGGAGGCGTCTAGCGTAGGGTTTAGAGTGAATGTTTAAGTTTCCTCCTAAAATGAGAGTACCAATTTTATTTTCTACTACTAGGTTTTGTAATGTTTGGAAAAATTGGGCTTTCTTGCCATTGGGGGCATAAGCATTAACCAACGTCACTGGTTGGTGGAATAGCAGACCTGTTAGGATTAATATTCTGCCTTCTGTATCAGTTATCTGTTTGTTAAATTGGAATTGTATGTTTTTATGTATTAAGGTGCATACCCCATTTTTTTTAACTCTGTTTGAGCTGTAAAAACTTGTTGTAAATTCTTTCGAGTGGAATTTGGGTTCTGACTCCCTTACATAATGTGTCTCCTGTAAGAATATGATTGAATTTTTATGTTTAGCTAAGCTGCACAGCGCAATCGCTCTCTTCGTAGGTGAATTGAGGCCCTTCGTGTTCTGAGATATAATGTTTACTACTGGGTTAGCCATGTTGGTATGTGTAAGCTAGAGAACACTGTGAGCTTACCCTCAGGAGGATCGTCTGTAGCTTGGGTTGCGATACTCTGCTAGCACAGAACAGGTAAAGGTGGAGGAGAGTTGTAGATGAGAGAGCTGTTTTCCGTTCTCTGGAAATGACACAGAAAAAAGAGAAGTGGTAGGTGGTGGTTCCAATACTGAAATAAATAAGCAAAACATGTAAGCAAATCAACAGAGATAACAGTAACATACAACAATAACAATAACATTCCAGATGTCGTAAAGTACAATGTTCAATCATCGCACAGTTAGGGGGAGGGCAAGGAAATGGGCAATTAGGGTGATGGATTTTCTTGCTTCCGCTGAGAGGGGTTGGGAGGCAAGGGCGGGAGGGGGAGAAAGGCATCTATTATGCCTATCTATTCTTGATATGATGTTCAGACACTTGTTGTAGTCATGGGGGCTAGCTTATAAGTTGGGGGGGGGGTTAGGTTGGAGAAGGCGGGGGGATCTCCACATGTCTCTAAGCAATCTATTGCAGATTTGTATTAAGTACTAGAGTCTTTAAAGTTGGATAGACACTTCCACAACAGTCATTGTTCAGGACTCTATTTGGGAGTTATATCAAGTGAAAGGCAAAAATAAAAAGAAAGAGAGTACTCCCTTCATGTTGGTTCAGGGTCTGCTTCCGATTGGGCTTGCGAGGCTGTGGCGTTATTTCTTCTCTTCTTCTGTAATGTCGACCAATCTGATTGTGGCAAAGGGAAAACCCCTTCTGTAGGGTATGTTTAAGTCTGTTAGGTGCAATGTAAGGTATCTCGCCTCCTTCCTCTTCGCCAATGTTAGGGGGCTCAAGTCTGAAAAGATCTGTAGAGAGTCCTCCCCGAATCCAAGTGGGGATCTTTTCTTTGCCGCCAGCATAATTTTTTCTTTATCTGCAAACTTGTGGCAACACAAGATTATATCTCCGGGTGGTGCCGATGGCAATGGTTTGGGTCTAAGGGCACGGTGTGCTCTGTCTAAGGATATTGTGTCCTCTTTGTCTAGACCTAATAAAAATTTGAAAAGATTTTGTAGGTATGATGGAATTTGTGGTGGGGTAATCTCCTCTGGCACCCCCCTAATTCTCAGATTTTGGCGCCTACCTCTATTATCGAAGTCTTCAACTTGTGATTGCAGCTGCAATATTGTCATGTTTTGCTGCTGTAGTGTTATAGTCATGTCATCAGTGGTTCTGGTGTACTCCTCTACTTGCTCTTCCAAATGCAGTACTCTGTGACCCAGTGCAGTAACATCTCTCTTAACTTCAGCTAAACTGTCCTATATTGCCTTGCTGACATGGGTCATGAATGTGCTTAGGTCATCTTTAGTGAGCAACAGGCTCAGGTCTGCCCGTGTTATAGGTGTGGGGTAAGCTGTGTGATGTGTTAGGTTTGACATGTCCAAATGTGCAGTTTCCACTGAAAGCGCATTTACATTGTCAAATGGCTTAAAAAAGAATTTAATTTCCCCCACCAGGGGTTGCAGCTTTCTGCACCTTGTCAGGCTTCTGTTTTCTAGCAGCCATGTGGCAATACTGGCATAAAGTTATAACAATATGGTTGGTCTAAGCGGGGTTCCCTTGTGGTGTCCTTTCCTTGAAATGTGTGGCCCTTTTCCTCTATACATCACTTTGAATATAGCTTTGATGTGTCGCTGTGTAGATATGCCCCCAGGTCCCAATTCTGTGCGTGCGTGGAGACCAGCTCCATCTTTGTTCTGTGGGTTTGGGTTATGTCTCTTTAGCTAACAGTTCGTTCAGTGTGCAGAGCTTTTCCCTTTGCTTGTATATCTGATAAAGTAGGATAAAGTTGTGTTGCTCGACTTACTTAATTTTAATGTCGCTGTTGCTCTTTCCTGTTTGTCACAGGTTTGTTTCTAACTAGCTAAAAGAAATACAGTTACCTGTAAAATAAATATAAATCCTAAAATAGCTACAATGTAAGTATTAATTACATTGTAGCAATCTTAGGGTTTATTTTACAGGTAAGTATTTAGTTTTGGAAAGAGAACAAACAATATAATGGTGGAGGCGCTCAGCTTAACAATATAAATTTTTACATTAAATATAAGTATTTTGTTGGTGAATAATGTCACAGAAGTAATATCAATTGAAGAGTTACTGCTTACCAGCTGTTACCTCAATCTTATGAGGTAAGATAAGAGCTCTGGATTAAAGATGATCCACTGTAGGGAAACTCCTGTATCCTGCTGTTATCCTTGAAGTACTGTGGGGCAAGGATGGCCCTTTCGTTCTGGGAATGAAGATCCTGGACTCTCTTTGGATAGTAGACTGTAATCTGTCTTTCTGTATCTTTCTTGGATGGTGGTAGGAATACTTGATTCTTGTTGGTAATATCTCTTAGGTAGAAGAGCCTTTAGGTGGTGAGAATCCCCTTTTCCCTCAGTGTGCAGTCAGGACGTTGTTCATGAAAGGGAAGAAACAAAAGCACATAGCATAATATTGTTTTTACACAAAATGAAAATTTATTGAGTTTTAATATGCGCTTACATTAAAATCCCTCAATCAGTATGAGGTAAGTTATGAACATAAATACTCCTCACAAAGAGCTGTATCCTTGGGTGTGGTAGTCACAGGATTCTGGTGCTTGATAATTATAAGCCAGTCCTAGAATTTTGATAGATATGCTGTGTGTTGTCACAGCCAATAATTTACATAAAATCTATGGCAGTGTGGGGCTGAAAGTACTGCCCACAACTAGTACAGGTGTAATGATGGCGATAATAATCTTTACCGCTATCTTATTTTTACTGTCAGCGATATAGGGCTATGTATTTAGACCTCAGTATCAATATTATAGGTCTAAAAAAGGAAGGAGGGGGGCAAGAAGTGCCCTGTATAATCACTGCAGGTATCGAGTATGCAATGTGATACTAAAAACCACTGGGGTATGCGCTGTACAATGTAAAAGTCCTGTGCGCTCAATAGTCCCAAGTGAATGTTAGACCTTATAGGGGATAAGGTGCCTCATAAACAAGTTAAAATAAGATAAACTTTTAAAAGCAGTTTTATAAAAAGTTTGGTAAAAGTCGTCAGGCCCTGTCCGCCCACTGTGTATAACCTTACGCGTTTCGAAGTCTATCGTGAATTCTTCTTCAGAGGTAGAAAGTGAGTGGACAGGTAGAGAGTGCACCGTATTTAAGGTCAGTCTGGTGGGCGTGAATTCTTTGCAGGCCTGCGTGCGTCTGCGTAGCGTGAAACATGATGACTATGGTAAGCGTGATGATGTCACTGCGTGTGAAACGTCTGTGATGTGTAACTTTCTCTGTTACTTCTGTTGTTATGGTAACCATGCCATTTGTGATATGTAGTATATATCGGCTATAAGTTATTTATTTAGATTTAATTAACGTTGTGAACATTGTTACAAGACTGTGAATTGAACTTAGAGATGAAACCTTTATAGGCATATCTGAGAGTCAAACGTAAGGAACTGAATTATTTTAAAAAGGATCACAATGCTTGTCCTTTTCAGATGGAAACTACTACATTGAGTTGTTTCCATCATTAATTTGTTTGTTAAGGCGAGCATTGTTTTTATTCGGCTATTATCCTTCTACATGATGCAGTTTATGCTTTCACGTTTAATAAACTGAAGGTGTATGTGTGTTATTAGAAATCTATATTGGTGCAGAAAGACTCATTTATTTTAATCATGTGGATAATAACCATATTAAAAGGAAGAAAGGAGAAAAGATGATATACTTGTAATGTAACTACTGGATGTTAAATACAATTATAAATATAATTATGAATATATTAATTGGTATTCTAAGTAAGAAGTTCATATAACTAAAGGTTATTTTGTGTGTACCTGATTATAAAAAGGCTGCCAGATCTATGTCTACATTTAGACCCTCTGGGCTCATTGTACCCATATAATGGATCCAGTAGGTCTCACGTTGTCTTAAAAGTTGAAATCTATCCCCTCCTCTTTTGGGGACTGAGACCTGTTCTAAAATTGTACCTTTAATTGTATTGGGGTCCATGTTATGTACTTTTTTTATAGTGTTTTGATAAATTATGTCCTTTGTATCCTGATTCAATGTTTTTTAAGTGCTCTAATAACCTGGTCTTGTATGGGCGTTTGGTGCGGCCTATGTATTGTAGGTGGCACGGGCATTCTAATAAGTAGACTACGAAGGTACTTTTACAATTGGTCAGGGCATTGATTGTACATTTTTTGTGTGGAAAGGTGTGCAAGAATATTTGTTTTGTGGGCTTGGTATTGTATGCATGCTCACATCCTTTGCAATTTGCCCTATTGCATTTAAAAAACCCTTTTGTATTGGTAGTGAGCCAATTGGAAGTAGGAGTTATCTCTTTGAGTCTTGTTGGAGCCAAAATTTGTTTTAAACAGGTATTTTTCCTAAATGTGATCTTGGGTGTGGGTCCTATACTATTTTTAAGGAGTTTGTACTGTTCTAATATTGGCCAGTATTTTCTGAGTATTTTCTTTATTTCAGGGGCTGCCTCGTTGAATGTTGTTATCATACTTATCGTGTTCTGTCTGATTTTTTTACTTGAATTGGTCTTTTCTTTGTTTGGTATTAAAAGTTGTTTTCTCTCAATATTTTGTACTTTTATGAGAGAATCATTTATCAATTTTTTAGGATACTTTTTTTGTGCAAATTTTTGTTTGAGTAGAGCTGCTTCTTTGTTGAAGTCACTGTCTTTTGAGCAATTTCTTTTAATCCGCTGAAATTGTCCGTAGGGTATATTTTTAAGCCATGGCTTATAATGTCCACTATCTGCTTGTAAATAGCCATTGCAGTCGGTTGGTTTACGAAATAGTTTGGTGCATATTTTATGATCCTCATTGAACAGAATTAAGTCCAGGAATTCTATATTTTCCTTTGCTATTTTTGAGGTGAAATTTAGATTGAAGGTGTTATTATTTATATATTCCACAAAGTTGGTTGAGGCAGAACATCACCATTCCATATGAGTATGATATCATCGATGTATCTGCCCCACCAGACTATATTATCCTTGTATGGATTATTGTTGTAAATATAAGTGTCTTCCCAGATGCCCATATAGAGATTTGCATAACTGGGGGCCATGGTTGTGCCCATCGCAGTACCACTTATTTGCAGATAAAATTGATTGGAGAAATTGAAATAATTTTTCTCCAATACAAATTTAATGCATTCTGCTAGAAATTCTTTGTGTTCATTAGACAGGTCAGTACTGTTAAGAACCTGTTTCATGGACATTACGCCTAAGTCATGAGGGATATTTGTATATAAGGATGATACATCTAGAGTCATCCAGTGATAGTTCTCTTGCCAGGTAATTTTATCTAATTTGCAGATAGTGTCAGTTGTGTCCCTCAAATATGATTTTAAGTTAGGTACTAGGGGTTTGAGAAAATAATCTGCATATTCTGAAATTCTAGCGGTTAATGAGTCAATCCTAGACACTATGGGACGACCTGGGGGATTGATTGGATCCTTGTGGATTTTGGGGAGATGGTAAAAAGTGGCTATTTTCGGGTATGTATGGCGTAAATATTTATGTTCATTTATTGATAGAATATTCAGATGAACTTAAGGGTCTCCCTTAAGTTTTATATATGTCTTAGGATCATCAAGTAGTTTGTTTGCTTCTAATACGTAATCCTTTCTATTTTGTATTACTAGGCCTCCTCCTTTATCAGCCTCACGTAACACAATATCCTTCGAATTCTTTATGTGGTCTAATGCTATTTTTTCATCTCTTTTGAAATTATCCTTTTTAATGGTGTAATTTTCACACAGACTTTGTAAGTCCTTTTGGACTAAATCCTGAAAGGTTGGTATTGCATTGCCTTTGGACTGAGTGGGGAAAAAAATAGATGACGGTTTAAGATTAGAATGTTTTCTATTCAAATTAATATTATCTCTCTGAGTTTGATCACTGTTTTCATGATCAATATAGAGTTCTTCTAGAGTATTTAAGAGTTCTAAATCTGTGTCTGAAATGTCTTTAAGAAATTCTACATTATCTTTAGCATTTAATTTTTCAAAATGTCTACATAATGTAAGTTTGCGTATGAACTTATTGAAGTCTATAAAGAGGTTAAAGGGGTTAGGGCCTCTGGTTGGGACAAAGTTCAGACCTCTTGACAAAACTTCTAATTCTAGATCGGTAAATGAATGTGAAGATAAATTAATCCGTCTAGATCCCCAAATTCTTCCTCCTCTAGTGCCTCTTCTGGTCCTTTTCTTTTTAGTGGTGTTCTTATAGACCATTGTGGTCTTAACATAATGTTTAGATGTTTATTTAGTTTTAAATAGGAATAATTTATTTAATGATAGTGTAGTGTTAGGTGTAATTGTAACTTAGGTTAGTTTTTATTTTACAGGTTAATTTTGTCTTTATTTTAGCTAGGTAGCTATTAAATAGTTATTAACTATTTAATAGCTATTGTACCTAGTTAAAATAAATTGAAATTTGCCTGTAAACTAAAAATAAATCCTAAGATAGATACAATATAATTATTATTTATATTGTAGCTATATTAGGCTTTATTTTAAAGGTAAGTATTTAGTTTTAAATAGGATTAATTTAGTTAATAAGAGTTATAATATTTAGATGTATTTAATTAATATTTAAGTTAGGTGGGTGTTAGGGTTAGACTTAGGTTTAGGGGTTAATAATTTTATTATAGTCTGTGGGGAGGCTGGATAGGGGTTAATAAATTTATTATAAGTTGAGGCGGTATAGGGGGGGCAGGATAGGGGTTAATAAATTTATTATAGGTGGTGACAATGTAGGGCAGCAGATTAGGGGTTAATAAGTTTTATATAGGTAGTAGCGGGGTCCGGGAGCGGCGGTTTAGGGGCTACACAATTTATTTAGTTGCGGCGGGGTCCGGGATCGGCAGGATAGGGGTTAATAAATTTATTATAGGTGGCAGCGGTGTAGGGGGGCAGAATAGGGGTTAATAGGTATTATGTAGGTGGCGGCAGGGTCCGGGAGTGGCGGTTTAAGGGTTAACATAATTATTATAGTTGTGGCGGGGTCTGGGAGCGGCAGTTTAGGGGGGAATAACTTTATTTAGTTGCGGCAGTATAAGGGACGGCAGATTAGGGGTTAATATGTATAATGTAGGTTGCGGCGGGGTCCAGGAGCGGCGGTTTAGGGGGTAATAAATGTATTTAGTTGCGGCGGTGTAGGGGGGCAGATTAGGGGTGTTTAGACTCAGGGTACATGTTAGGGTGTTAGGTGTACATATTTCCCATAGGAATCAATGGGATGTTGGGCAGCAGCAAACATGAGCTTTCGCTATAGTCAGACTCCCATTGATTCCTAAGGGATCCGCCGCCTCCAGGGCGGCGGATTGAAAACCAGGTATGCTGGGCCGGAAAAGTGCCGAGCGTACCTGCTAGTTTTTTGATAACTAGCAAAAGTAGTCAGATTGTGCCGAACTTGTGTTCGGAACATCTGGAGTGACGTAAGAATCGATCTGTGTCGGACTGAGTCCGGCGGATTGAAGCTTACATCACTAAATTCTACTTTTGCTGGGCAGCAGGGCTTGATAACTAGTGATGTCCCGAACTGTTCGCCCGCGAACGGTTCACAGTGAACATAGCTTGTTCGCGTTCGTGGGCGAACACATGGCGATGTTCGATCCGCCCCTATGTGTCATCATTGAGGAAACTTTGACTCTTTATGTCACAGCCGCCTGACACATTAGAGCCAATCAACATCAGACACTCCTTCACAGACCCTCCCAGCTACTCGGAATCCGCCATTTTAGACTCATAACGACCTTGCTTTCTTAATGAGAGGACGTGTTGAGTTTTTGCTCCTGACATTAATAGGAAAAACATAGCTAGGCTAGTGTATTTACAGTCCAGAAGGACTCCACTCATATCTGCTGCAAGCACAGCACCCCAAAAAGCCCTTTTTAGGGCTATATTTCGTGCCGTTTTTTTTTTTTTTCGTTTTTTTTTTAATTAGCATTTGCCTGGCTTTCAGGCTGTGTGTTTAAGGCTCACAGCATATGCTGTGATTACTGCCACCACTGATATCTCCCTAACAACATTAGTTTAAATTTAACTAACCAAAAAATTTAATTATTTTGCTAGTGTAATTTTTTTTCATTTTCTATCAGGCCTGTGTCACACAGCATATACTCTGGTTCATTGCTCTGTGCCAGCCACCAGTGTTAATATCCGTTTATAACATTATTTTAAATTTAAAAAATAAAATAAAAAATATTTTGCTAGTGTAATCTAATTACATTTACTATCAGGCCTGCGTCTGTCAGGCTCACTCAGCATTAATATACCTCATTTTTTTCAGTCTTTTGGTTAATTGGTCTGTGCCAGGCAGCCACCCAGCACTCATATCTTCTTCACCTTAATTTAAATATATATAAAAAAAGTTTAAATTTGTTTGATAGTGTAATCTAATATAATTTTCTATCCGGCCTGTGTGTTTTGCTGACATACAGAGCCTACTGTGTTTACTTGCTGCCCTCCCTAGTCTATGAGACACGACTCATATGTGTTTAACCTTTTTTTAATTTCCACCCCCAAAAAATAATTTAAATCATTTTTCTAGTGTAATCTAATAGTATTTTCTATCAGGCGTGTGTGTATCTGACTTACAGAGCCTAATGTTTTTAATAGCTGCCCTTCCAAGGCTATCATCCACGACTCATATGTATGTGCTTAACCTTTTTCTTTAAATTCCCCCAAAAAAGTCTTTAAATCATTATGCTAGTGTAATCTAATTTTATTTTCTATCAGGCCTGTGTCTGTCTATCTGACTTACACAGCATACTGTTGTTAATTGCTGCCCTACGTAGCAGCCAGTCAGTGCGACCACTCATAGAGTCATATGTGCATTGCACTTCTTAACATAATTTTAATATTAAAATCTAAAATTTTAAAATATTTTGCTAGTGTAATCTAACTTAATTTTCTATCAGGCCTGTGTTTTTGTCACTTACACAGCATACTGTGTTAAATTGCTGCCCTACCTACCATCCAAGACTCATATCTGCCAGCCTGTGTGCCAGGCCCAACTAGCCAATTAGTGGCACCATTCATAATTCTTCTAACAGTATATTAAAAAATTAAAATCATTATTTTTTGGACTGCAAATATTCAGTCTCCTAGTGCCATTGAACTGCATTTACCTCCTGCCTGCCACTGCCAGCCTTTTGTGCCAGGCCGTCTAGCCAACTATTTACACCAATCATAATTGTTGTCACAGACAGGATAGTTACTAATTAAAATTAAAAAAATTTTGATTGTTGATCTTAATCCTCAGTTTGCTCGTGCCCTAGAATTGCACTTTTCTGCTGCCTTCCAAGCCTGTGTGCCAGGCCTACTTTCAAAATATTTACACCAATCATATTTATTGTCACAGTATTCTTAATAATTAAAAATTAAAATTTTTGGTAATAGTTGTTGTGAATCCTCAGTTTGCTGGTGCCATTGAATTGCACTTTCCTCCTGCCTTGCAGCCTGCTGTTTGCCAGGCCCACCTAGCCAATTATTGCCAGCAATCATATTTCTTTTAACAGTATTGCAAAAATTGTCAATCATCACTGTTTTGACTGTCAGTATTCAGTCTCCTAGTGTCCTTGAATTGTATATACCTCCTGCCTGCCAGCCTTTTGTGCCAGGCCATCTTGCCAACTATTTACACCAATCATAATTGTTGTCACAGTGTAATAAACTAATTAAAATTAAAAAATTCTTGATTGTTTATCTTAATCCTCAGGCCTAGATTTAGAGTTTGGTGGTAGCCGTGAAAACCAGCGTTAGAGGCTCCTAACGCTGGTTTTAGGCTACCGCCGGTATTTGGAGTCAGTCAGGAAAGGGTCTAACGCTCACTTTTCAGCCGCAACTTTTCCATACCGCAGATCCCCTTACGTAAATTGCGTATCCTATCTTTTCAATGGGAACTTTCTAACTCCGGTATTTAGAGTCGTGTCTGAAGTGAGCGTTAGAATTCTAACGACAAAACTCCAGCCGCAGAAAAAAGTCAGTAGTTAAGAGCTTTCTGGGCTAACGCCGGTTTATAAAGCTCTTAACTACTGTGCTCTAAAGTACACTAACACCCATAAACTACCTATGTACCCCTAAACTGAGGTCCCCCCACATCGCCGCCACTAGATTAAAAAATTTTAACCCCTAATCTGCCGACCGCCACCTACGTTATACTTATGTACCCCTAATCTGCTGCCCCTAACACCGCCGACCCCTATATTATATTTATTAACCCCTAATCTGCCCCCCTCAACGTCGCCTCCACCTGCCTACACTTATTAACCCCTAATCTGCCGAGCGGACCGTACCGCTATTATAATAAAGTTATTAACCCCTAATCCGCCTCACTCCCGCCTCAATAACCCTATAATAAATAGTATTAACCCCTAATCTGCCCTCCCTAACATCGCCAACACCTAACTTCAATTATTAACCCCTAATCTGCCGACCGAATCTCGCCGCTACTGTAATAAATGGATTTACCCCTAAAGCTAAGTCTAACCCTAACGCTAACACCCCCCTAAGTTAAATATAATTTAAATCTAACTAAATAAATTAACTCTTATTAAATAAATTATTCCTATTTAAAGCTAAATACTTACCTGTAAAATAAACCCTAATATAGCTACAATATAAATTATAATTATATTATAGCTATTTTAGGATTTATATTTATTTTACAGGTATTTATTTTAACCAGGTACAATAGCTATTAAATAGTTAAGAACTATTTAATAGCTAAAATAGTTAAAATAATTACAAATTTACCTGTAAAATAAATCCTAACCTAAGTTACTATTAAACCTAACACTACACTATCAATAAATTAATTAAATAAAATACCTACAATTACCTACAATTAAACCTAACACTACACTATCAATACATTAATTAAATAAAATACCTACAATTACCTACAATTAAACCTAACACTACACTATCAATAAATGAATTAAATACAATATCTACAAATAAATACAATTAAATAAACTAACTAAAGTACAAAAAATAAAAAAGAACTGTTACAAAAAATAAAAAAATATTTACAAACATTAGAAAAATATTACAACAATTTTAAACTAATTACACCTACTCTAAGCCCCCTAATAAAATAACAAAGCCCCCCAAAATAAAAAAATGCCCTACCCTATTCTAAATTACAAAAGTTCAAAGCTTTTTTTCCTTACCAGCCCTGAACAGGGCCCTTTGCGGGGCATGCCCCAAGAAATTCAGCTCTTTTGCCTGTAAAAAAACACATACAATACCCCCCCCCAACATTACAACCCACTTACCCCTAATCTAACCCAACCCCCCCTTAAATAAACCTAACACTAAGCCCCTGAAGATCTTCCTACCTTATCTTCACCTCTCCGGGTATCACACCGATCGGTCCTGGCTCCAAAATCTTCATCCAACCCAAGCGGGGGCTAGACATCCATCATCTGACGGCTGAAGAAGTCCAGAAGAGGGTCCAAAGTCTTCATCCTATTCGGGAAGAAGAGTAGATCCGGACCGGCAACCATCTTCTTCCAAGCAGCATCTTCTATCTTCATCCGATGAGGACCGGCTCCATCGTGAAGACCTCCAGCGCGGACCCATCTTCTTCTGACGACGTCCAACTGAAGAATGACGGTTCCTTTAAGGGACGTCATCCAAGATGGCGTCCCTCGAATTCCGATTGGCTGATAGGATTCTATCAGCCAATCGGAATTAAGGTAGGAAAATTCTGATTGGCTGATGGAATCAGCCAATGAGAATCAAGTTCAATCCGATTGGCTGATCCGATCAGCCAATCAGATTGAGCTTGCATTCTATTGGCTGATCGGAACAGCCAATAGAATGCAAGCTCAATCTGATTGGCTGATTGAATCAGCCAATCGGAATTCGAGGGACGCCATCTTGGATGACGTCCCTTAAAGGAACCGTCATTCTTCAGTTGGAGAAGATTGGTCCGCGCTGGCGGTCTTCATGATGGAGCCGGTCCTCATCGGATGAAGATAGAAGATGCCGCTTGGAAGAAGATGGTTGCCGGTCCGGATCTACTCTTCATCCCAGATAGGATGAAGACTTTGGACCCTCTTCTGGACTTCTTCAGCCGTCGGATGATGGATGTCTAGCCCCCGCTTGGGTTGGATGAAGATTTTGGAGCCAGGACCGATCGGTGTGATTCCCGGAGAGGTGAAGATAAGGTAGGAAGATCTTCAGGGGCTTAGTGTTAGGTTTATTTAAGGGGGGTTTGGGTTAGATTAGGGGTATGTGGGTGGTGGGTTGTAATGTTGGGGGGTGTATTGTAGGTGTTTTTTTACAGGCAAAAGAGCTGAATTTCTTGGGGCATGCCCCGCAAAGGGCCCTGTTCAGGGCTGGTAAGGTAAAAGAGCTTTGAACTTTTGTAATTTAGAATAGGGTAGGGCATTTCTTTATTTTGGGGGGCTTTGTTATTTTATTAGGGGGCTTAGAGTAGGTGTAATTAGTTTAAAATTGTTGTAATATTTTTCTAATGTTTATAAATATTTTTTTATTTTTTGTAACTTAGTTCTTTTTTATTTTTTGTACTTTAGTTAGTTTATTTAATTGTATTTATTTGTAGATATTGTATTTAATTCATTTATTGATAGTGCAGTGTTAGGTTTAATTGTAGGTAATTGTAGGTATTTTATTTAATTAATTTATTGATAGTGTAGTGTTAGGTTTAATAGTAACTTAGGTTAGGATTTATTTTACAGGTAAATTTGTAATTATTTTAACTATTTTAGCTATTAAATAGTTCTTAACTATTTAATAGCTATTGTACCTGGTTAAAATAATTACAAAGTTACCTGTAAAATAAATATAAATCCTAAAATAGCTATAATATAAATATAATTTATATTGTAGCTATATTAGGATTTATTTTACAGGTAAGTATTTAGCTTTAAATAGGAATAATTTATTTAAGAAGAGTTAATTAATTTCGTTAGATTTAAATTATATTTAACTTAGGGGGGTGTTAGTGTTAGGGTTAGACTTAGCTTTAGGGGTTAATACATTTATTAGAATAGCGGTGAGCTCCAGTCGGCAGATTAGGGGTTAATGTTTGAAGTTAGGTGTCGGCGATGTTAGGGAGGGCAGATTAGGGGTTAATACTATTTATTATAGGGTTAGTGAGGCGGATTAGGGGTTAATGACTTTATTATAATAGCGGTGCGGTCCGCTCTGCAGATTAGGGGTTAGGCAGGTGGAGGCGACGTTTAGGGGTTAATAAATATAATATAGGGGTCGGCGGTGTTAGGGGCAGCAGATTAGGGGTACATAGGGATAATGTAAGTAGCGGCGGTTTACGGAGCGGCAGATTAGGGGTTAATAATAATATGCAGGGGTCAGCGATAGTGGAGGCGACAGAATAGGGGTTAATAAGTGTAAGGTTAGGGGTGTTTAGACTCGGGGTACATGTTAGGGTGTTAGGTGCAGACGTAGGAAGTGTTTCCCCATAGGAAACAATGGGCTGCGTTAGGAGCTGAACGCGGCTTTTTTGCAGGTGTTAGGTTTTTTTTCAGCTCAAACATCCCCATTGTTTTCTATGGGGGAATCGTGCACGAGCACGTTTTTGAAGCTGGCCGCGTCCGTAAGCAACTCTGGTATCGAGAGTTGCAGTGGCGTTAAATATGCCTGTACGCTCCCTTTTTGTAGCCTAACACAGCCTTTCTGTGAACTGTCAATACCAGAGCTATTTAAAAGGTGCGGCCAGAAAAAAGCCAGCGTTAGCTATGCGAGTCGTTACTGACAAAACTCTAAATCTAGCCGTCAGTTTGCTTGTGCCCTAGAATTGCACTTTTCTACTGCCTTCCAAGCCTGTGTGCCAGGCCTACTTAAAAAATATTTACACCAATCATATTTGTTGTCACAGTATTCTTAGTAATTAAAAATTAAAATTTTTGGTAATAGTTGTTGTGAATCCTCAGTTTGCTGGTGCCAGTGAATTGCACTTTCCTCCTGCCTTGCAGCCTGCTGTGTGCCAGGCCCACCTAGCCAATTATTGCCAGCATTCATATTTCTTTTAACAGTATTGCAAAAATTGTCAATCATCACTGTTTTGACTGTCAGTAATCAGTCTCCTAGTGTCCATGAATTGCATCTACCTCCTGCCTGCCAGCCTTTTGTGCCAGGCCGTCTTGCCAACTATTTACACTAATCATAATTGTTGTCACAGTATAGTTACTAATTAAAAATAAAAAAAATTTGATTGTTGAAGAGGAGTCAGAGGAGGAATGTGGTTTTGAGGAGGAGGAGGAGGAGGAGGAAGACCGAGCACAACAGGCATCCCAGGGTGCTCGTTGTTGTCACCTCTCTGGTACCCGTGGTATTGTACGTGGCTGGGGGGAAGAAGATCAGTGAGGAGGATGAACGGGACATAATTAGCTCGGCATCCAACCTTGTTCAAATTGGTTCTTTCATGCTGTCGTGCCTGTTGATTGACCCTCGTATAAAAAAGCTGAAGGAGAACGACCTGTACTGGGTGTCCACGCTCCTCAACCCCCGGTATAAGCATAAAGTGCCTGAAATGTTACCAAATTCCCGCAAGTCGGAAAGGATGGAGCATTTTAAGAATAAATTAAAAACTATGCTTTACACAGCGTATAAGGGTGATGTCACAGCACCACGGGAATGTAACAGGGGAAGAGATGAAATTAACCCTCCTCCTCCTCCCACGACCACGGCGGCAAGGACAGGACGCTTTCCTGACGTCTTGTTGATGGAGGACATGCGTACCTTTTTAACTCCCATGCACCATCAGAGCCTTTCGGGATCCAGCCTTAGAGAAAGACTCAACCGACAGGTAGCTGACTACCTAGCTTTAACTGCAGATCTCGACACTCTCAGGAGAATTGGACCCCTTGACTACTGGGTGTGCAGGCTGGACTTGTGGCCTGAGCTATCCCAATTTGCAATGGAACTTCTGGCCTGACCCGCTTCAAGTGTCCTGTCCGAAAGGACTTTCAGTGCAGCAGGAGGTTTTGTCACTGAGAAGAAAAGTCGCCTAGGTCAAAAAAAGCCTTGACTATCTCACTTTTATAAAAATGAATGAGGGCTGGATCCCGAAGGGACTGACATTGGGTGATACATTTGAATAAAAAAGGCCTGATGATGAGATGAGCTGGCTTGGGCTACAACTGGTACACAGGCTGGCCTTTTTTTTTTTTATAAAGCAGGAGGACTTGCTTGACTTATCCGCCAACAACTAGTGTTCAAGCCACAAGCTTTTAGGGCACTTTATAAATGTTTTACAAACATCAATTTTTCTGGCCGCTGCTACAGCAGCTGCTACAACAATACCCAAATTTTTCAGTCATTTGTACATTCCTAATTTTTCTGGCCTTTGCTGCAGCTCTGTGGGTGCAAAACTCAAATAAAAAGAATAAGGCACATAACACTAGTGATTAAACTGTTACGAACTGTACAACTTAGCACACCACTCATATCTGGTAGACCATTAAATTGAATGCAAAATGCCACACATTTGAAGGAGGAGGACCGACCAAGCATCTTTATCCGTCTCTTGGTTGCTCTAAATTATCTCCGTGTTCCATCTATGCCATACCTGTACTCTATTGTGCAAAAGAGTGGCATATGTGGTGTTTCATGCTGTTGTGCCTGTTGCGGGTCGTGGCCCATGGTATAAAAAGGCTGAAGGAGAACGACCTGTAATGGGTGCCCCATCAAATTTTTAGAAAAATGTTCCTGGTTCCTCTCAATTATCTCTGGGTTTCTAAAATGGATGCAATACCTGTACTCGCTTGTGCAAAAGGTGTGGTGGTGTTTCCTGCAGTTGTTTCTGTTGAGGGTGCTGGATCCTCTTATAAAAAGGCTGAAGGAGAACGACCTGGAGTGGGAGTCCAAGCATGTTTTTTGGGGCTATTTCACTTTTCCAAACAATTATCTGTGGGTTTCTAAAATCAATGCCATACCAGTACTCGATTGTTCAAAAGGATGCCCTCTTATAAAAAGGCCTAAGGAGGAAGAGGTGTACTGGGTGTCCACTCAATTTTTTTTCTATTTCACATTTGACCAAAATTATCTCTGGGTTTGTAAAATCAATGCTTTACCTGTACTCTATTGTTCAAAAGGATGCCATACGTCCTCTTTCCTGCTGGTGTTTTTTTTTGAGGGTCCTGGACCCTCTTATAAAAAGGCCGAAGGAGAAAGAAGTGTACTGGGTGTCCATCGAATCATTTGTTTGATTCAAATTCCTGGTTACAACAAATTATCTCCGGGTTTCTAAAATCAATGGCTTTCCTGTAATCTAATTTTCAAAAGGATGCCATATGTCCTTTTTCCTGCTGCTGGTTTTGTTGAGGGTCCTGGAGCCTCTGCTAAAAAGGCCTAAGGATAAATAAGTGTACTGGGTGTCTAATCAATGTTTTTTTAGATTTCACGGTTGTAACAAATTATCCCCGGGTTTCTAAAATCAATGCATTTCCTGTAATCTATTATTCAAAAGGATGACATATGTCCTCTTTCATGCTGTTGTTTCGGTTGAAGCTCCGGGACCCTCTTATTAAAAAGGCCTAAGGATAAATAAGTGTACTGGGTGTCTAATCAATGTTTTTTTCTATTTCCCGGTTGCAAATAATGATCTGTGGGTTTCTAAAATCAATGCCTTTCCTGTAATCTATTATTCAAAAGGATGACATATGTCCTCTTTCATGCTGTTGTTTCGGTTGAGGCTCCGGGACCCTCTTATTAAAAAGGCCTGAGGATAAATAAGTGTACTGGGTGTCTAATCAATGTTTTTTTCTATTTCCTGGTTGCAACTAATGATCTCTGGGTTTCTAAAATCAATGCCTTTCCTGTAATCTATTATTCAAAAGGATGACATATGTCCTCTTTCATGCTGTTGTTCCGGTTGAGGCTCCGGGACCCTCTTATTAAAAAGGCCTAAGGATAAAGAAGTGTACTGGGTGTCTAATCAATGTTTTTTTCTATTTCCCAGGTCATATAAATGATCCCTGGGATTCTAAAATCTATGTCTTAACTGTAATCAATTGTTCACAAGGATGCCATATGTCCTCTTTCATGCTGTTGTTTCTGTTGAGGCTCCGGGAGCCTCTTATAAAAAGGCCTAAGGATAAAGAAGTGTGCTGGGTGTCCAATCAATGTTTTTTTATTTATTTCACAGTTGTAAAAAAATTATCTATGGCTTTGTAAAATCTATGCCTTACCTGTCATCTATTGTTCAAAAGGATGCCATATGTCCTCTTTCCTGCTGTTGTTTTTGTTGGGGATCCGGAACACTATTCTAAAAAGGCCGAAGGAGAACGACCTGTACTGTACTGGGTGTCCAATCATGTTTTTGTTTTCAATTTCACGGTTCATAATAAATATCGCCATGTAACTAAAACCAATGCCATACCTGTACTCTGTTGTTCAAAAGGATGGCATATGTGGTGTTTTATTCGGTTGTGGTTGCTGAGGGTCATGGCCGTGGGAAAGCATATAAAACGGCTGAAGGAGAACAACCTGTACAGACTTGCTCCTCTTTTTAGGCAGGCCAGCTCTTTGCATACATGCCCACAGACTCTGTAACGCATGCCTCTTTTAGGGAGAGGTGCAGCCATAATGCAGGGTCAGAACCTCTGCCTGCAACTGTTATACTCGATTTTGCGAAAGGAAGTAACCTTACCATGGTTCCCTGCACGCATGTATTGTTGTTATATTTTGGTGAGGGTAATAATGATGGCCATGTAGAGTAGACCACCACCACTGAGAGTCCTGGAAGTAACAGGGATGAGATGAAAGAGCTAAGAATAGTAGAACTTGAAACAACAGAGTTAGCCATGGGTGTTAGTGCAAGACCCCTTGGCTTTTTTTTGGTTTTGGGTGCGGCTATTCATGCAGGCCATATAGAGCTGCCACCATTCGGTGTTGTATCAGGTATTAAACTAATAAGAACAGTACTACCAAAATACAGCCAATGAAGGGCCTTATGAAGACTGAGCCTAGGTTGGGTTGTAGTATTTGGTAAGGCTAATCATGATGGCCATGTAGACCACCACCGAGAGTCCTGGAAGTAACAGGGATGATGAGATGAAAGTGCTAAGAATAGTACTACTTGAAACAATAGAGTTAGCCATGGATGTTAATCCAAGACCGCTTGAATTTATTTTTGTATTGGGTGCGGCTAATCATGCAGGCCATATAGAGCTGCCACCATTCGGTGTTGTATCAGCTATAAAAATAATAAGAACTATACTATCAAAATACAGCCAATGAAGGGCCTATGAAGACTGAGCAAAGGTTGGATTGTAGTATTTTGTTTGGCTAATCATGATGGCCATGTAGACCACCCGTAACAGGGATGAAAGTGCTAAGAATAGTACAAATTGAAACAACCGAGTTAGCCATGGGTGTTAGTCTAAGACCACTCGGCTTTTTTTTGGGTTTGGGTGCAGCTAATAATGAAGGCCAGATAGACCTGCCACCATTTGGTGTTGTAACAGGTATTAAACTGCAAAGAACAGTACTACTTTACACAACCTACTTACCATGGGTCCCAGAGCATATGTTTGGTTATTACATTTTGTAAGGGTAATCATGCAGGCCATATAGACCTCCACCGATAGGGTGAGTATGAGTAACAGCTATTAAAATGCGAAGGACATTACTAATTAACACAACATAGTTACCATGTGTCGCAGACCAAGAGCAGATGTCTTATTATTATTATTTTGTATGGGTAATCATCCAGGCCATATAGACCTCACCAAATAGGGGGAGTTACAGAAATTAAAGTGCTAAGAATGGTAGTACTTAAAACACAACCTAGTTAAAATGGGTACCAGACTGCATGTCTTATTATTATATTTTTTCAGGGTAATCAGGCAGGCCATATAGAACACCCCCGATAGGGGGGGGGGGGGGGGACAGGGATTAAAGTGCTAAGAAAAGTACTAATTAACACAAGCTAGTTATCATGGGTCCAACACCGTGTGTCTTGATGTTATACTTTGTCAGGGTAATCATGCAGGCCATATAGACCTCCCTTGATAGGGGGAGTAACAGGGATTACAGTTATAAGAATAGTAATACTTAAACACAACCTAATTACCATGGGTCCAAGACCAGATGTTTTATTATTATACTTTGTCAGGCTAATTATGCAGACCATCCATATAGAGCTCCAACAAAAGGGGGGATAAGAGGGATTCAAGTGATAAGAAAAGTTTTACTTAACACAACAAAATTACCATGGGTCCCAGACCTCGTGTCTTGTTGTTATACTTTGTCAGGGTAATCATAACCGCCATATAGACCTCCACCAATAGGGGGAGTTACAGGGCTGAAAGTGTGAAGAACAATACTACTTAACACAACCTAGTTGGGTCCAAGAACGCATGTT
Organism: Bombina bombina; assembly: GCF_027579735.1. Taxonomy (NCBI): domain Eukaryota; kingdom Metazoa; phylum Chordata; class Amphibia; order Anura; family Bombinatoridae; genus Bombina; species Bombina bombina. Next base: position 1,318,669,992 of record NC_069499.1, read on the forward strand.
TAATTATTAGACTTTATCAGGGTAATTATATATCTAACAAATCTATCTATTTCTCTTCTATCGATTCTATCTATCAATCTATGTATATCTATCTATCCTATCTATCAATCTATCTTCTGTCCGGGATGTTTTAAGACAGCCACTTTGGGAATGTTAGTTGATTTAGGCCCATTATGGCTTAAAAGCAGACTCTGCATAAACTATGTAATTTTCCATGGGAGTTTTGCCAGGGATCCCCCTCCAGCATGCGACAGACCAGGTGTTAGTACCCTTGAAACAACTTTTCCATCACTATTGTGGCCAGAAAGAGTCCTTGTAGGTTTTAAAGTTCGCCTGCCTATTGAATTCAATGGCGGTTCGCACGGTTCGCGGGTTCGCGAACAATACCGGAAGTTTGAGTCCGCCGCTCGCGAACTGAAAATTTTAGGTTTGCGACATCACTATTGATAACTAAGGCGAATCAGCCTCGCCACAAATACGCTGCGGAATTCCAGCGTATTTGAGGTTGATAACTAGGGGCCTTGGTATTTATTCCTATAAATGGAACCACAGTGTAGAAATGTGTGCTTTTGTTTAAATATTCAGAGATTTGACTTGGAAATAATATGGGAGTATAATATTAAAAGGATTCGGTAGCGCAATAATAAAATCTAATTTATATTTTATTTCTGCACAAATGCTCTCTTGTAACAAGGCTGTTGGGCAATCAGGAGTGTTTCTGACATGGAAGTGTGTCTGGATTGTGATCTTTAACTATGGCATTGATCACAATCTATTGGCAAGGGCCTTTTTTGCCCTACTTCTGGCTGAAAATTCCTGTTTTCAATTTAATCAAAATAGCAAATTGTCTGCACTTTCCCACACTCACAAACATGTTTTCTGATCCTCGCTAAAAAAGCCATATTTTTACTTTTTTTTACTATGGGCCAAAATATTCTCACCTATAACAATCCAATTTAGAGTGACTCTTCAACATTTTTTTGACTCTACAAATTTTATATCTGAATGCACTTGATATCTTGCACTTGTGCAAAACCCTCTGAGATGGCCACAGAAGGCATTGTAGAGGTCTATTAACATACATTGATTTATTAAAGCTTCTATTGTAGAGGCTGTATACAGTGGACATGATGAACAATTATTATATATGTATAGGTTCATATGTATATGTATCAAGTACGTGATATCCTCTACAGCTAAGAGGATCTGAAAAAAGTAACTTCAGGACTGCAACATCTACAAATGGTGTGTTTTTATTGTTTATCTTATTGTATGATTCTAAGTCACTTTCTAAGACACTTTCTTGTTTGTAACTAGCACTACTGGCGACTTCAACAGTAGGTTTAAAACAGGATTACAAAATCAAGACTTTAATAGGAACCTATTGTAATCTGTTTCCCTCCGCAGCACTAAACCTTCTGATTGCATCTTGTAAAATGGAGTGTTTTTATTTTTTAATTTAATATTTGATTCTAAGTCACACTAACACTGTCGTGTTTGTTACTAACAGTACTGGCATTTTCATAACCGGGTTTTTAAATAGGATTGCAAAATCATGACTTTAATAGGAACTATAGTAATCTGTTTCCATCTGCACCACTGCTAAACTATATGATTGCATGTTGTATATTGTCATGATTGGAAAACTTTGCACTTTTTTTCGATTGCTATTTGGACACTTTTTAACATAGACAAGTATTGTTTTCTTTACAATATTTATTTCTATTGTTTGTTCAAGCAACTTTTCCATTTTGCCATTATCAGAAAAAATTAAATGCGACTAAGGATTCCCAAGGATAGTACTTATAATATATTCTTATACTGGATTTTAACATTACTAAAACTGTAAAGAATTTACCTGCTACCTTGTAAGGAGACCTTCAATTGAGATTGTTGGGTCAATTTATCAAGCTCCGTGTTTCCTGAAGGCTCACCGGAAACAGAAGTTATGAAAGACCGCTGCTCCATAACCTGTCCGCCTGCTCTGAGGCTGCGGACAGAAATCAACCCGAATATGATCGGGTTGATTGACACCCCCTGCTAGCGGCCGATTGGCTGCAAATCTGCAGGAGGTGGCATTGCACAAACAGTTCAAAAGAATTGCTGGTGCAATGATAAATGCTGACAGCGTATGCTGTCGGCATTTATCGATGTGCAGCGGACATTTACACTACATTAATAAATTGACCCTTGTGACTAAGTTTTATGGGAAATGCAACTCCATGCATACTAAGTCCAAACACAGTCAAGAAAGTGCATTTCAAACTGCTTGGACCTACATTATTGAACTTGTAAACTGGAATGCTCCTTCATGACCATAAGTTCATGTATGTTGGTGCAAGAACTTTTGTGTGCATCCTATCCATAGGAATACGTAGTCGCCATCTTTTCTTCAGATCACATCAAAATGGAAACTATGCTTGGGCAAACAATTGAAATAAATATTGTAAAAAGCAATACTGTCACGCCCTGTCTAGGATTGATCCTAGGTCTCTTTTCTCTGTTGGTTTGGGGATTTGCCATCTAAGCCACAGGAAGGCTTTGACTCAGTTTCTGAGTCCTACTGCCTGCACTGGCTGGCTCTCTGACTGCACCTGCCTGTCAGCTGCAGGCAATTACCTAATAAGCCTGGGACTATTTAAGGCTGCCTTTTAGACCACTCCCTTCCCTGTCATTGTGGATCACTCACATTCGGCTAGATTTAGAGTTTTGTTGGTAAGGACCCGCGTAGCTAACGCTGGCTTTTTTCTGGCCGCTCCTTTAAAATAACTCTGGTATTGAGAGTCCATATAATGTCAGCGTTAGGCTCCAAAAAAGGAGCGTAGAGCATATTTAACGCAGCTTCAACTCTCGATACCAGAGTTGCTTACGGACGCGGCCAGCCTCAAAAACATGCTCGTGCACGATTCCCCCATAGGAAACAATGGGGCTGTTTGAGCTGAAAAAAAACCTAACACCTGCAAAAAAGCCGTGTTCAGCTCCTAACGCAGCCCCATTGTTTGCTATGGGGAAACACTTCCTACGTCTGCACCTAACACCCTAACATGTACCCCGAGTCTAAACACCCCTAGCCTTACACTTATTAACCCCTAATCTGCTGCCCCCGCTATCGCTGACCCCTGCATATTATTTTTAACCCCTAATCTGCCGCTCCGTAAACCGCCGCTACTTACATTATCCTTATGTACCCCTAATATGCTGCCCCTAACACCGCCGACCCCTATATTATATTTATTAACCCCTAATTTGCCCCCCACAATGTCGCCTCCACCTGCCTACACTTATTAACCCCTAATCTGCCGAGCGGACCGCACCGCTATCATAATAAAGTTATTAACCCCTAATCCGCCTCACTAACCCTATAATAAATAGTATTAACCCCTAATCTGCCCTCCCTAACATCGCCGACACCTAACTTCAATTATTAACCCCTAATCTGCCGACCGGAGCTCACCGCTATTCTAATAAATGTATTAACCCCTAAAGCTAAGTTTAACCCTAACACTAACTACCCCCTAACTTAAATATAATTTAAATCTAACGAAATTAATTAACTCTTATTAAATAAATTATTCCTATTTAAAGCTAAAAACTTACCTGTAAAATAAATCCTAATATAGCTACACTATAAATTATAATTATATTATAGCTATTTTAGGATTAATATTTATTTTACAGGTAACTTTGTATTTATTTTAACCAGGTACAATAGCTATTAAATAGTTAAGAACTATTTAATAGCTAAAATAGTTAAAATAATTACAAAATTACCTGTAAAATAAATCCTAACCTAAGTTACAATTAAACCTAACACTGTGAGAAAAGAAGTGCAGGTCTCCTCTAGTTTAAAAGTTCATCTTTATTATACAAACTTTAAAATTCCAGCAGCAGGAAACACGAACAGCAGTGAAAGGTCTGACTAGTTTCGGCTATCCGCCGTAATCGACGATTACGGCGGATAGCCGAAACTAGTCAGACCTTTCACTGCTGTTCGTGTTTCCTGCTGCTGGAATTTTAAAGTTTGTATAATAAAGATGAACTTTTAAACTAGAGGAGACCTGCGCTTCTTTTCTCACTGCCACTTACCTTTGGATTACAAGGAATCCTTCTTGCAGCCTCCTTCTAAACTGTCCCCGTTCCTGCCTACTTCGAGCACACAGCTTTACTTTGGGAGCGGAATCGGCACAGAATAACAGAGACAGCTTCAGCTGAGTGGTTCAGCGAATGGGATTGCAGATCCACACACACCCCCAAGTTGACGTCACACTTTGGCGCCGGGACGCACGGAGCTAGAGGAACATCGGCGATTTTGCACGCCGTGTATATGGTCTCCTCCATTGGTTCCTGGTGCAGCTTGTTGGGCGTTCAACAGCTTTGGTGATCGTGGATAAAGGCAGAAGGGTGAGTTAACAGTTACACGCTATTCCGCGACAGTGGATGCCTCATTTCTATCACTATGGGGAGTTAGTGTGTGCTGATTAATGCTTGGTATTTCCCAAAAATTGACTGAACTGATTTTATCTCTGCTTGAACTGTGTTGAATCTGGATAGCCTCGTTTTGTTATGTGCAGGAAACTAAAGTGCTACATTGGGATACACTAGACACAGTCAGGGAATACTTTCTTTGTCATTTTTAAACCTAACACTATACTATCATTAAATTAATTAAATAAAATACCTACAATTACCTACAATTAAACCTAACACTACACTATCAATACATTAATTAAATACAATACCTACAAATAACTACAATGAAATAAACTAACTAAAGTACAAAAAATAAAAAAGAACTGTTACAAAAAATAAAAAAATATTTACAAACATAAGAAAAATATTACAACAATTTTAAACTAATTACACCTACTCTAAGCCCCCTAATAAAATAACAAAGACCCCCAAAATAAAAAATGCCCTACCCTATTCTAAATTACTAAAGTTCAAAGCTCTTTTACCTTACCAGCCCTGAACAGGGCCCTTTGCGGGGCATGCCCAAAGAAATTCAGCTCTTTTGCCTGTAAAAAAACACATACAATACCCCCCCCCCAACATTACAACCCACCACCCACATACCCCTAATCTAACCCAAACCCCCCTTAAATAAACCTAACACTAAGCCCCTGAAGATCATCCTCCCTTGTCTTCACCTCACCGGTTATCACCAATCGGTCCTGGCTCAAAAATCTTCATCCAACCCAAGCGGGGGCTGGCGATCCATCATCCGGTGGCTGAAGAGGTCCAGAAGAGGCTCCAAAGTCTTCATCCTATCCGGGAAGAAGAGTAGATCCGGACCGGCAACCATCATCTTCCAAGCGGCATCTTCTATCTTCATCCGATGAGGACCGGCTCCATCCTGAAGACCTCCACCGCGTACCCATCTTCATCCGGCGACGTCCAACTGAAGAATGACGGTTCCTTTAAGGGACGTCATCCAAGATGGCGTCCCTCGAATTCCGATTGGCTGATAGGATTCTATCAGCCAATCGGAATTAAGGTAGGAATATTCTGATTGGCTGATGGAATCAGCCAATCAGAATCAAGATCAATCCGATTGGCTGATCCAATCAGCCTATCAGATTGAGCTTGCATTCTATTGGCTGATCGGAACAGCCAATAGAATGCGAGGTCAATCTGATTGGCTGATTGGATCAGCCAATCGGATTGAACTTGATTCTGATTGGCTGATTCCATCAGCCAATCAGAATATTCCTACCTTAATTCCGATTGGCTGATAGAATCCTATCAGCCAATCGGAATTCGAGGGACGCCATCTTGCATGACGTCCCTTAAAGGAACCGTCATTCTTCAGTTGGACGTCGCCGGATGAAGATGGGTCCGCGGTGGAGGTCTTCATGATGGAGCCAGTCCTCATCGGATGAAGATAGAAGATGCCGCTTGGAAGATGATGGTTGCCGGTCCGGATCTACTCTTCTTCCCGGATAGGATGAAGACTTTGGAGCCTCTTCTGGACCTCTTCAGCCACCGAATGATGGATCGCCAGCCCCCGCTTGGGTTGGATGAAGATTTTGGAGCCAGGACCGATCGGTGATACCCGGTGAGGTGAAGACAAGGTAGGCTGATCTTCAGGGGCTTAGTGTTAGGTTTATTTAAGGGGGGTTTGAGTTAGATTAGGGGTATGTGGGTGGTGGGTTGTAATGTTGGGGGGGGGGTGTATGTTTTTTTTTACAGGCAAAAGAGCTGAACTTCTTGGGGCATGCCCCGCAAAGGGCCCTGTTCAGGGCTGGTAAGGTAAAAGAGCTTTGAACTTTAGTAATTTAGAATAGGGTAGGGCATTTTTTATTTTGGTTGTCTTTGTTATTTTATTAGGGGGCTTAGAGTAGGTGTAATTAGTTTAAAATTGTTGTAATATTTTTCTTATGTTTGTAAATATTTTTTTATTTTTTGTAACTTAGTTCTTTTTTATTTTTTGTACTTTAGTTAGTTTATTTCATTGTAGTTATTTGTAGGTATTGTATTTAATTAATGTATTGATAGTGTAGTGTTAGGTTTAATTGTAGGTAATTGTAGGTATTTTATTTAATTAATTTAATGATAGTATAGTGTTAGGTTTAATTGTAACTTAGGTTAGGATTTATTTTACAGGTAATTTTGTAATTATTTTAACTATTTTAGTTATTAAATATTTCTTAACTATTTAATAGCTATTGTACCTGGTTAAAATAAATACAAAGTTACCTGTAAAATAAATATTAATCCTAAAATAGCTATAATATAATTATAATTTATATTGTAGCTATATTAGGATTTATTTTACAGGTATTTAGCTTTAAATAGGAATAATATATTTAATAAGAGTTAATTAATTTCATTAGATTTAAATTATATTTAAGTTAGGGGGATGTTAGTGTTAGGGTTAGACTTAGCTTTAGGGGTTAACATATTTATTAGAATAGCGGTGAGCTCCGGTCGGCAGATTAGGGGTTAATAATTGAAGTTAGGTGTCGGCGATGTTAGGGAGGGCAGATTAGGGGTTAATACTATTTATTATAGGGTTAGTGAGGCAGATTAGGGGTTAATAACTTTATTATAGTAGTGGTGCGGTCCGCTCGGCAGATTAGGGGTTAATAAGTGTAGGCAGGTGGAGGCGACGTTGAGGGGCAGATTAGGGGTTAATAAATATAATATAGGGGTCGGCGGTGTTAGGGGCAGCAGATTAGGGGTACATAAGGATAACTTAAGTAGCGGCGCTTTGGGGTCGGCAGATTAGGGGTTAATTTTTGTAGGTAGCTGGCTGCGACGTTGTGGGGGGCAGGTTAGGGGTTAATAAATATAATATAGGGGTCGGCGGTGTTAGGGGCAGCAGATTAGGGGTACATAAGGATAACGTAGGTGGCGTTCGGCAGATTAGGGGTTAAAAAATTTTAATCGAGTGGCGGCGATGTGGGGGGGCCTCAGTTTAGGGGTACATAGGTAGTTTATGGGTGTTAGTGTACTTTAGAGTACAGTAGTTAAGAGTTTTATGAACCGGCGTTAGCCCAGAAAGCTCTTAACTACTGACTTTTTTCTGCGGCTGGAGTTTTGTCGTTAGAATTCTAACGCTCACTTCAGACACGACTCTAAATACTGGATTTAGAAAAATCCCATTGAAAAGATAGGATACGCAATTGACGTAAGGGGATCTGCGGTATGGAAATGTCGCGGCTGAAAAGTGAGCGTTAGACCCTTTTTTGAGTGACTCCAAATACCGGAGGTAGCCTAAAACCAGCGTTAGGAGCCTCTAACGCTGGTTTTCACGGCTACCGCCAAACTCCAAATCTAGGCCACAGTTTGTGCCTCAGTTCTGTTATCTATATCCTGTTGTGTTGGTGATTTTCTGGCTCTTGAACCTGGCAAGTCTTCTGACCATTCTTGTGGATTATCCTTGTGTTTGTCAAAAGATCGGACTGCTTCCTGGTTTTCTGACTCCCTGGCTTAAATCTGGACTTTGCTTTTGTCTTGTGCTTAATAACTTTTTCCAGTGAACACCTGATCTTGGCCTGTCTTACCTCTCTACTGCTAATCCTGTCCAATGCCTCATTGCAGACATTCCTCCTATCCTAGGCCATGGTGTGGGTTCTTCCCTGAATCCTGTGTCCTGTGGTAAGCTCTGCAGATTCCAAGTCCTGTGTCCTGCGCTCAGCACTGCCTTCTGTTACAAAGCATCCAAGTCCCATGTCTCCAATTGCACAGCATACAAGTCCTGTGTCTCCTGCTGATTATTTTACCTGTTCAATAAACTTGTTTGCCATAATGCCTAAAAGGGGAAGTAGAGCCGAAAACCCCATTTCAGTGGCCCTTAACTCACAAGGGGAACTTAAAGGGACAGTCAAGTCAAAATTAAACTTTCATGATTTAGATAGGGCATGCAATTTTAAACAACTTTTTTATTTTACTTTTATCATAAAGTTTGTTTTGTTCTTCTGGTATCCTTTGTTGAAAGCAAAACCTAGGTAGGCTCATATGGTAATTGAAGGATGCCTCAACTTTTTTTGCATTTTGCATTTTGACAGTTTTTCACAGTTAGACAGTGATAGTCCATGTGCCATATAGATAACATTGTTCTCATTTCTATGGAGTTATTTATGAGTCAGCACTGATTAGCTAAAATGCAAGTCTGTCAAAAGAACTGAAATAAGGGGCAGTCTGCAGAGGCTTAGATACAAGATAATCTCAGAGGTAAAAAGTATATTAATATAACCGTGTTAATTATGCAAAACTGGGGAATAGGTGATAAAGGGATTATCTATCTTTTTAAACAATAAACATTTTCAAGTAGACTATACCTTTAAGCCAGACACCTCTACCTCAGAGCTCCAAACCCTGCTCCACCAAGCTTAACCAATACTTGTCTAAGTTTCAAAGTGACCATATAGCTATAGAAAACGGTTGCACAGTCTGCCCATCATGACAATATACAAGATGCATCTAGATGGTTTAGCAGTGGTACAGATGGAAACTGATTACTATAGGTTCCTATTAAAGTTGTGATTGTGAAATCCCATTTTAAAACCCGGTTATAAAAATGCCAGTACTGCTAATGACAAACACAACAGTGTTAGTGTGACTTAGAATCAGATATTAAACTAAAAAAATAAAAACACTCCATTTGTAGATGTGTGTTCCTGAAGCTATTAAAGAATGCCCATCATGCCAAGATGCAAATGGAATTCATATGGTTAATCAGTAGTAAGTAGGAATTTAGCTTACAAATGTTAATTAATAAACAGTAAACAAATGGGTTAACTGAGTAAACCTTTATTGCAACCTTAAGAGGTGTGAAACTGTGAATGGACTATAGCGGTCAGTTTCGGGTGACCTACCAGTTTCTGTTTCGAGAACAGGTATCTAATGTAAAGGCCTTTGGGGAGCTTTTCTGTTGAAAAGGTGTTTGTGGTTGTGTCATCTAAGCAAACAAATCAATTTTTCATTGTGATCACGACCAATTTGGCTGGAAAGTCAAAAGCCTTTTGGGGAGCAAATTGCAGATATATTGTAATCAACCCTCAAGTGTTTAACCCCTTTGGGACTAAATTACTGTTTTATCTACTTATACCAACAATAAAATACTGAATTGCAAACAAAACAAAATAAATGTTTTGAGATTATTGTATTAATCATTTGCCCAACTACTCAAAATCTTTGGTGAAATGTTTTAACTTATGTTGTTTATTACAGATCACAGATTGCCCAGTATTTCTGCGGAAGACAACTGGCATCTCTACAAGGGTGCATGGGACAAGCACACTTTTTACACAAATTTAGGCTAGTGTACAGCAAAAGCAAGACAAATACATAACAATTAAATAATGCAAGTATTTTGCACTACACATAATCATTTTTAGTACCATCCTAGAGTGTTTTATTTCTCTTCAAGTGTTTAATGTGTCTTTCAGCCCGGAGTTAGCAGCAAGCATTGGCATAATAATGAAAACCCTTGATGCATTACAATGTTCCATTAAGTGATTTTCTCTGAGTAGGAAGTTTGTTGTTAGGTGTAATTAGTGATAATATTGGACTTTACCAGATAGAGTTTTGCAGCTACAGCCCTGTGAACAAAAATATCTCTATGTTCATCAGTGCGTATCTGTTATTATGGAACAGACAACAATATTTTACTTAAAGTGTTCAATGTGAAGCATTCATTATCAAGACTTTTATCTTGCTTTACATTACAGCATGTAAAGAAACTTTGTACTGTAAAATACGTTTTCCCTTAATTGGCTAGATTACAAGTGACACGCTATCATTTGCATGAGCATTATTGTGCCTGTGCTAATGAGCATAAGTTGGAAGTAAACGGAATTGAGCTCAAAGTATAAGCGCAACTTCAGACATAGGCCCAATATTAAAAACATCCATTGGAGCCTATGGAAGTGTGCACTGCTATTACTCTGTGGTTCGATAGCAATCAGTGGGACACCGGGCGCAAATTTATTTCTGCCTAAGTGCCTGACCCATTCAGGGAAAGTGATACCTTTGTCTCATGTCAATATCCGATTCAACCTTCCATACTATCTGGAGAGCCGCTACTTTAGAAGCACCATCTTGCGTGTAAGCATTCTAATTTAGTTATTAAGAACCGGAAGGCTGTCTTAGCATACTACTGGTCTCTGCCATCTAAAAGCTTAAACAGTGGTAGTATGTCTTAAAAGTGCTGATTACTAAATGTATCTATTCTTTGTATATCCTTTATACTTATGTTCTCAGAGGCCGGGTAAGTTCTTCCTAAATGTAACAGCTTTACCTCTTTAGTAATACAGCTACACATACTCAAGTGCACTCTAATGTCCAGTGTGAATATTCTAATGCTATTCGTATGCAGCTGAAGATATTAGTAAATTAAAAGACTCACTATAACATTGAAATATAAGAATATTCAGACAAGGATTAAGTGTCTCAGATAGTATTAAAGTGTCATATATTCAGCAGTTGAGATTCTTCTATTACATTTTGGACTTTGAATTTAATATCCTCCCCCAAGAGAAAGATTATAATTACAAGTGTAAAACAGGGGCACAGACCATCACATCGCCGCCTGCCCGGCACTCACTGCCTCTCATTCTCTGTAACACACAGCGCACAGCATGGATGAGAGGCAGTGAGTGCCGGGTATGAACAGCTGCTAGAGAGCTGAAATTGCAGGAGCGAGCAGGGACGAGAAAAAAGGAAAGGATCCTGTTAGTGCAAGCTTTTGGGAGACGTCAGAGGAGGAGGGGTCAGGCGGCCATTTCAAAAAGGCCAGATGAGATCAATAAGTTTATTTTCTGCCAAAGTTTATTTAGATGAAAATTTGGCTACAGTTTACTGTAAAGATCGTTATTTAACTAAGCTAAATAAGGTAAAGTAATTTTTGGGTTGACTGTCCCTTTAATACACTCAAGCAGGTAATATTAAGAATGTTAGGTGGGATCAGACTCATATACTTCAGTAAAGTTCTTCTCTGTGAAAAGCACAATTGGGCTAAGAGAGGCTGTTCCTAGGTGGTAAATCACCATAGAACAAGTTATTGAGCTGTTGTTCCTTCCTGAGAGAGTGCTTCTCTTTCTGTGTGTATAGTTTAAGATAACCCTAGTGAAGTCTTACTAAGAGTAATGGGGTAAACCAGACATGGACTCCTTGCCTAATATACTTAGATGAATATGGCTGTACTTCACTGACAAGGCCTAAACGAGTGTCTGGGTTTGCCAAGTTCCTTGTTGAGAGAAGGATTGCCTTATATTTTGGTTTAGACTGATAAACTTCAGGAAATTTTTTCTCTGAGAAAAGCACAATTGGGCTAAAAGAGGCTGCTCCCGGGTGGTAAACTGCCATAGAACAAGCAATTGAGCTGTTGTTCATTCCTGCGAGAGGGCTTCTCTTTCTGTATGTTAAATTAGGAATATATTTAAGAGGATAACATTTACAGTACTATGTTTCTTTAAAGGAATTTATATTCTGATATACAAGAGAAATAGATGTAAACATATATTTACAGCTCTTAGACAGCAAAATGAAATCAGTATGTACGCTAAATACTGAGTCAGAGAGAATTTAAGGGCACTTGCAAAACCCTAACTATTCATAGCTGGACAAAACAGCAGAATGAAAATTGTAGCTTTCTCATCATATTTGTCAGACTTTTCCGGTTGACAGACAATAACAACAGATGATTATATAGATTGCAAGATCTGTAATTCGACTGCTATAAAAGTCAGGGTGAAACAAAACTGGGAACAAACTCTTTCATCTTGTATAAATTAACAATACTTGGGGATAAAAATGATGCCAGTTGCAACCATAAATTTAAACTGTGTATCTTTTACAGCTATTACTTGTGTTGTGTATTATGAATTGGACAATTGTCACTGCATAATATTGAATGCTAATTAAAGCTGCTTAGCCTCTCCAGCTGCATTTATTATACTGCATTGTATTATCCAGAGTAGGGTTGTCTGAAGTTTATGTTTGACAGCTGAAAATATAAAAGATTTTTGGAATATCCCAATGTGTAAAAAAGTGAGTATGGAAGAGCTACTTGCTGACTCACATAGAGATAACCTTAAAGGGACATGAAACCCCACAATGTTATTTCACTATTCAGATAGAGCACGCATTTTTAAGCAACTTATCAATCTACTTCTATTATTAATTTTGTCAAATTAACTTGGTATCCTTTATTGAAGGAACATCAATGGACTACTGGGAGCTAGATGAACACAACTGTTAAGCCAATAACAAGAGGAATATATGTGCAGCCACCAATCAGCTGCTAGCTCCCAGCTCCTGAGCCTACCTAGGTATGCTTTTCAACAAAAGATACCAAAAGAATTAAGCAAATTGTATAGCAGGAGTAAATTGGAAAGTTGTTTTAAATCGTTTAATCTATCTAAATCTTGAAAGAAAATGTTTGGGTTTTATATCCCTTTAAAGCAATATTAAACTTTATTTTGAAATTATTAATTATGATATCGATGATGTAGTATATGCTGCCATTCTATTTTTTTATACCCCTGCAGTTGCTATATATTCTTCCCTGCTTTATATTGCCCCAGCTAAGGTAACCAACAGCTTTACATTTTGAGAATACTCTGCAGCATCTTTGACCTATCTGCCTTTGTAATGCTAACACAGGTCGTGCACACATGTTGGAGTGGGCTGTCATAAAATAGAATTGGTAGAACTGCCGCTGATTAGCTGTACTATTTTATAAATTATATTTTTGACTAATTAATTGGTAAGGAGACTGTTCTGCTGCAGTGAGGTTCTTCTATCTATTAAAATACACTCGCCTAGATTTAGAGCCATCTTCTTCCAGCCGATGCGGATCCATCCTTCTTCCCCGATGCCTACTCGCCGAATGAAGGTTCCTTTAAGTGACTTCATCCAAGATGGGGTCCATCGAATTCCTATTGACTGATAGGATTCTATCAGCCAATCGGAATTAAGGTAGGAAAATCAGCCAATCAGATTGAGCTTGCATTCTATTGGCTGTTCCGATCAGCCAATAGAATGCAAGCTCAATCTGATTGGATGAAGATGTCTGCCGGTCCGGATGTCCTCTTCTACCCATAATCTGCCGACCGGACCTCGCCGCTACTCTAATAAATGTATTAACCCCTAACACCCCCCTAATTTAAATATAATTTTAATCTAACAAAATAAATTAACTCTTTATAGAGCTGTTAACTTTTTAAATTTAGATTAGGGTAGGGAAATTTTTTTATTTTAACTTTGTTATTTTATTAGGGGGCTTAGAGTAGGTGTAATTAGCTTCAAATTCTTGTAATCTTTTTTTATTTTTTGTAATTTAGTGTTTGTTTTTTTTAGTTAATTTAGTTAAGTTTATTTAATTGTAGGTAATTGTAGGTAATTTATTTAATTGATTTATTGATAGTGTAGTGTTAGGTTTAATTGTAACTTAGGTTAGGACTTATTTTACAGGTAATTTGGTAATCATTTTAACTAGGTAGCTATTAAATAGTAAATAACTATTTAATAGCTATTGTACCTAGTTAAAATAAATACAAAGTTGCCTGAAAAATAAATATAAATCCTAAAATAGCTACAATATAATTATTCGTTATATTTTGTAGCTATATTAAGGTTTATTTTACAGGTAAGTATTTAGTTTTAAATAGGAATACTTTAGTTAATAAGAGTTAATTTATTTCGTTAGATTAAAATTATATTTAACTTAGGGGGCTGTTAGGGTTAGGGTTAGACTTAGCTTTAGGGGTTAATACATTTATTAGAGTAGAGGTGAGCTCCGGTTGGCAGATTAGGGGTTAATAAGTGTAGTTAAGTAGCGGCGACGTTGGGGGGGGGCAGATTAGGGGTTAATAAATATTATGTAGGTATCGGCGATGTTAGGGGCAGCATATTAGGGCTTCATAGGGATAATGTAGGTGACGGCGATGTGTGGTCGGCAGATTAGGCGTTAAAAAAATTTATTAGAGTGGCGGCGATGTGGGGGGCCTCAGTTTAGGGGTACATAGGTAGTTTATGGGTGTTAGTGCACTTTAGAGCTCTTAACTACTGACTTTTTTCTGCGGATGGAGTCTTGTCGGTAGAGGCTCTACCGCTCACTTCAGCCAAGACTCTAAATACCAGCGTTAGGAAGACCCCATTGAAAAGATAGGATACACCATTGGCGTAAGGGAATCTGCGGTATGGAAAAGTTGCGGCTTGGAAGTGAGTGTTAGACCCTTTCCTGGCTGACTCTAAATACCAGCGGGCGGTAAAAAGAAGCGTTAGGAGCCCTTAATGCTGCTTTTGACGGCTAACGCCAAACTCTAAATCTAGGCGACTGTTACCTATTAAACCACATCTATCATTATTGTACTATTAGGATAGGTCATTTCATTTAAAAAATAAATAAAGATTGCACTGAATTAATGATTACACTAAAAATGATGCCCTAAGGACTCATGATGAACTTTTACTACAAACTCAATAATTCTGGGGCATCCCAGGGCAGTGAGGTTGGTAATGTTTATTCTCCTGGGTACTTGATTTGTCCATTTAACTAATGTTTTAGGATGTTTGCAACAGAACATATTCTATGTCATATCTGTCCATTTATCAGTGCATAAACTAATATTAGAACAATTATTATTTAAAGGGACATGAAACCCCAAATTTATATTTCAGGATTTAGGTAGAGCATACAATTTTAAACAACCTTCCAGTTTACTTTTATAATCAAATTTATTTAGTTCTCTTGGTATCATTTGTTGAAGGAGCAACAATGCACTACTGGTTTCTAACTGAACACATGGGTGAGCCAATGACAGTCGGTATATATATGCAGTCACCAATCAGCAACTAGAACCTAGGTTCTTTGCTGCTCCTGAGCTTACTTAGATAAGCCTTTCAGCAAAGGATAACAAGAGAAGGAAGCAAATTAATAGCAATAAATTGGAAAGTTGTTTAAAATTGTATGCGCTGTCTAAATCATTAATGTTCCTTTAAGTTTGTTGAGATTCTGTGGAACTTACAGATATTTATATTATACATATTGTATACACTGAGATGTATAACTAACATAGCAGTGTTCTGTAATAGCTTTGCACGGGGCTTACTTAAAGCTGATGACATTTTCTTAGTGACAGTCTTTGGTTTGTAACCTTTTTGCATGTCAGGCAATACACAATATTACATGATAACTTGACATTAGATGTAGTTTGATAAGTGAGACAGTACAAGAAGCAACTCTAGAGGCAACAGCAAATGTCTGCGTATAGATTAATGTGGTTACTTGTTTTGTCCAGAAAGCGCATACATTCTGTTGTGGAGAGAATAAATATGTTTATTATAAAAATATTCTCTTTAGTTTAAATAGTAAATGAATTATCTGTCTGCATCCTTTGCTGCATGTTGTAGCTCTGAGCATCTCTTTAATGCCAACCACAAACAGTGCCATTTTCCTAGCCACTGGAGTATCTGTAACTTGTAATAATGCATTGAATTGTGGGACTAGCTATGCACAATTCATGGTTTTTTTTTTATTTCAAATATATTTTTATTGTTTAGCCGTTTAATGCTGAATTTCAGCAAGTGATTGACCCTACATTATTGATCTCATGGTCAGAAAGGCTGCAAGGCACCTTCCAGTTGGGATCTGGATGTGACTATAGAAGTATGCTAATCATGCCAAAATACATATGGCATTCACATGGTTAATTAGTGATGAGGATGGATTTGAATTACAATAGTTAATGTCACACATGTAAATTAGTGTTTCCCTTGCACAGTGAACAAAGGACTTACATGAATAGACCATTGCTGTAACCTCAAAGGGACATTAAACACTTTGAGATGGTAATATAACATGATAAATTTTATATATATATATATATATATATATATATATATATATATATATATATATATATATGTCTGCAATATATTTTCATTATTTATTTTGTCCCCTTTTCCTGTAATTCCATTCTGTATTTGTGACCTTTTCAGTTCCGGTTAGAAATGGAAGTGCAAAACACTGTTATCTTCAACTCACTCTAGTGACCTATTTATAACTGTCCCTATATGGCCACAGCAAACAAGGTAACTTAAGTTACAGCATGGCAGCCCCCATTGTTTTATAAACACTAAAACATTAGACTTATTTTGTAAATGATTAAACAGATAATGACATCTTTTCTTTGAATGCATTATTCTATATAGCATTTATTCAGGGCCAAACGAGTGGAGCACAAACGTTTGTGCACAAGCTATATGGGGTTTAACGTGGGGGTTTGCTCTGTTCGGGCTTACCGACCGTATTAAGAATTGAAAGTAAACATGATCGACTAAGCGCAATCGTGATTTACGCTAGAAAGATTACTGCATTTTCAGAGCTCTGGTTAACTGTTTTGCAAAACTAAAAAATTGTCACAAAACACATACAAAATACATTACAAATTATAGTTACACTCATAATAACATTATCTGATAAATTATTCACAAAAATATTGCACCCACAAGTTATAAGGGCTCAAAGATGTGAGATCTCAGATGTTAGAAAAAAAAAGACAGGCAAAGGGCTTTAATATTGAGATACACACATATACTGTACATTTTTAAAGATGGATATATATATATATATATATATATACACACGTTGATTGGAGTAGCCGTGTTAGTCCAGAGATTTATATTTTATATATATATATATATATATATATATATATATATATGTCTATATATATGAACATATGTATTTATATATTATATATATATATATATATATATATCTATATATATATATATATATATATATATATATATATATATATATATATATTCAAACAATTTCCAGTTCAGCCCACCAAGAGACAGCAGCCTGGGTGCAAAAATGAATAGTATATGTAACAGAGACAGATGCACTCTCAGGACTTCCACAAAATTCTTTAATGGAACGTTTTCGGGGTTCACAACCCCTTCATCAGCATCAACTTACAAACAAACATCTCACAATTTATAGTGTTTCAAACAGTGTCTCACCAAACAAGTGTTACTCCAAAAGTGCGCCAAATATCGAGTGTGGAACGCATCTTGCGTTCCACTGTGTTAATCCCTACCGGAAGTGATATTATCTCACTTCCGGTTTCACGGCAATACAATATTAAACTTACAGGCAGTATTATGTATTATGCCGTCATATATTAACTATTACACAAATGGTATATAATGTGTATCAAGTAAACAAGTGCTAAAGTGCCTTCTGATGTATTAAAGATCTGCCTTCAATCGCCGTTATATTAGCTCTAATCGGCAGTATTCAAGTGTCAGAGTGTATACACATCGTCATAGCAACTGTAGCTATGGTTATAATAAACAATCCTACATCGTGTTTTAACTCTCTGTTAAATCCCATAATGTGAAAAACATATATGTGTGACAGTAAGTGATAAACATTCTAGGTCACATCCATACATAAATAAACTCAACAATATATGTACACAAATAAACATAAAACTAAATGCAAAAAATGATGGTACTTGCTGTGCTTGTTATCAATTCATATAATGATGTAGAATGGCTGCAAATCATACGGGGGCTCTTTACTGACTATATACCCCTAGGATCTATTTGCAGCGACATATAATTATGTTTTCCAGTGGAAGTATGGAAAATAGATAATGTACTGTAATTAATTGGGTATCAATCTATTTGCCATTTACCCAAAGACTGTTACTGTATCAGTACATCAATTCATCTGTATTGTCATGGCCATATACAAATACTGAGCCCAATAGAGGTATTCACCTAATTATACAGTGAACACTCAAAGAGACATAAATTATCAAGCTGATATTGGGGAAAGTATATGTGGTTATATCAATATTCACAATCCAACCTTTAGATGGATACCACAATATATCTCATAGATATGCCTTATCATATATTCAAATAATGCTTGAAGATGTATAGGAATATATCTTAGTTACATTTGATATATATTTCTCCTTAACACACAAATACAGAAGGGTAAGTAAGGCCAACTTGTGGGTGGCCAAGTTTAAATAGATAGAGATAGTCCCTCTTGTAGCTCCTTCATATTGAGGAGTAATGACATAAAACCCCAAAGTAAGGTCTAAAGTCCATACGTAGGTAATTCTACCTCAGGGTCCAGGCTTCCACAACCTAGGTGGGGGGTATCCCCTCCATCAGGATGTGTCGTAAGCGATCAGCTGGCACTGTTCATAGAAACAATGGAGCTTGAAGCTACACTTAGCCACTGTGCCCCTGGGTTATACCCCAAGCATGTGGCACTGCCTTAAGGAATCAAATAAGATTTTTGAAATCTGGGGTGGTGTTTAATCTGCCTGGATGTATGGTTCCAAGTTTGAAGATCCACTGGGCTTCCTGTTTAAGCAATGTCTTGCTCCTATCCCCTCCCCGGTCCAATGGGGGTATGTGGTCAATGAGGATGTAACGTATAGAAGAAACAGCGTGATCTTGCTTTGCGCAATGGCGTGCGACAGGCTGTTCAGAGTCTCCCTGTTTTAGTGCAGATCTTATCTCATGCCTGTGGTTTGCCATTTGTTCATGTAGCGTGCCTGTAGTTTTGTCCACATAGAAGCACAAACATGGGCAGAAGAGGAGGTACACTACGTGTGTGGTGGTACACGTAATGGAGTGTTTAATCACATATCTCCTATCGGTGTGTGGGTGATGAAAGGTTTTGGTACTAACCAGACAATTACACGTTGCACAGCCTAAGCATCTGTAGGATCCTTTGATGTTTATTGTGGCCCCTGTGGTGTAGCTCGATTTCTGATCAGTACGCCTTAGGAGGTCTTTAAGATTAGTACCCCTCTTAAAACCCACCATAGGTTGTAGCTGACGAGTGAATATTAATTTTGGATCAGACGCCATTATGGGCCAATGCTGATGTAAAATGTGTCCCGTATTTTTTGTGGTTGGAGTGAATGTAGTAGACATAATTAATTTATTACTCATGTCTCTCTTAGATGTGGGCTTAATCAGTTCATCTTGAGTGAGTGAAGATGCTGTGATCATGTTGTCTTGGATAGTAGAGGATTTGTACCCCCTCTCACGGAATCTCTCTCCCACTCCTGCCAGTTGGGAGACCCCAGTATGTATCTCTGAATTATTTCTCATTGTTCTTACAAATTGTGACTTGACTATGCCCTTTAAAAGGGCAGGGGGGTGACAGCTGTCTGCTCTCAGGATAGAATTACAATCAGTTTGTTTGTGATATAGAGTAGTGCCCAATTGATGTACCTTTTTAAAGACTGTCAAATCCAAGTAGTTGATTGTCTGTGTATCAACCGTCATTTTAAATTTTACATTACTGGTGGCCATGTTGTATTTCTCAAACCAAGTTTGTAGGTCCTCCATGGTCCCCCGCTACACCATGAAAATGTCGTCAATATATCTGTAATAGCATACCACTGACAGATTGGTGGTACGCCACAGATACAGATTTTCGAATTGAGACATATACAGGTTGGCGTATGCGGGGGCCATGGAGGAACCCATGGCCGTACCAGCTGTTTGCAAGTAAAATTTACTTTCAAATCTAAAGTAATTTTTATACAAACAATATTCTATCAAGGAAAGGAAATATTCAACCTGTGGACCCTCATAAAGAGGGTTATTGGTGATATGTTCCTGGACTGCTTTAAGACCCTCTGTATGAGGGATAATAGTATACAGACTGTTGACATCCAAACAGACCAAAAGGTCATCAGGTTGGACGTCAACAGTCCGTATCTTCCGAATAAAGTCACCTGTGTCCATGATATATGACCTTGTCTCCCTAACTACAGGTTGTAGTAGTATATCCACCAGTTGTGCTACTGGTTGTGTCAGCGAGTCCCTCGCCGACACAATAGGTCGGCCTTGTGGATGATCCAGGGTTTTATGTATCTTAGGGATGGAATACAGAATAGGTATTTTTGGGTAGGAGGTGGAGCAGAAGTCACAAATATGTTCGGACAACCAGCCCTGTTCAAAACCCATCTGGATCAGCGCATCCAATTGTGTTTTAAACCTCATAGTGGGGTCATTTGGTAATGCAGTATAGGTGTGTGTGTCAGTCAGTTGAGTCAAAATGTCTGTACGATAATCTACATAGTTCAGTAACACAATCGCCCGCCCTTATCGGCGGGCCTGATCACTATGGATGAATCATCCTGAAGGGTTTTTATCGCCTGTAGAGAACACTCCACACCTAACCAACATTTTTTAGGGGTAACTACCCGCTCCCGGGGTGGGGCGGCATAACAGACCCCATATTAGGGGGGTGGGGCATAAGACATCGACCCCCAAGACGTCCACAACAGAGGACATAGTAATTAACTTAAGTACACATGTCCTCTCAGACAGTGAACGCCAAGTTTTAAACAGGGGACTTTCTTTTGTGCCTAGCACAGCCCTTTCTGAATTTGATTTAAAATTGGACCTGTATAAATGGAACAAATCACTTAAGATTAGGGAGTTTTTTCAAAACTCCACATCTAGTTGTAATGGTCTGGTTAGTACCAAAACCTTTCATCACCCACACACCAATAGGAGATATGTGATTAAACACTCCATTACGTGTTCCACCACACACGTAGTGTACCTCCTCTTCGGCCCATGTTCGTGCTTCTATGTGGGCAAAACTACAGGCACGCTACGTGAACGAATGGCAAACCACAGGCATGCGATAAGATCTGCACTAAAACAGGGAGACTCTGAACAGCCTGTCGCACGCCATTGCGCAAAGCAAGATCACGCTGTTTCTTCTATACGTTACATCCTCATTGACCACATACCCCCATTGGACCGGGGAGGGGATAGGAGCAAGACATTGCTTAAACGTGAAGCCCAGTGGATCTTCAAACTTGGAACCATACATCCAGACGGATTAAACACCACCCCAGATTTCAAAAATCTTATTTGATTCCATAAGGCAGTGCCAAATGCTTGGGGTATAACCCAGGGGCACAGTGGCTACGTGTAGCTTCCAGCTCCATTGTTTCTATGAACAGTGCCAGCTGATCGCTTACGACACATCCTGATGGAGGGGATACCCCCCACCTAGGTTGTGGAAGCCTGGACCCTGAGGTAGAATTACCTACGTATGGACTTTAGACCTTACTTTGGGGTTTTATGTCATTACTCCTCAATATGAAGGAGCTACAAGAGGGACTATCTCTATCTATTTAAACTTGGCCACCCACAAGTTGGCCTTACTTACCCTTCTGTATTTGTGTGTTAAGGAGAAATATATATCAAATGTAACTAAGATATATTCCTATACATCTTCAAGCATTATTTGAATATATGATAAGGCATATCTATGAGATATATTGTGGTATCCATCTAAAGGTTGGATTGTGAATATTGATATAACCACATATACTTTCCCCAATATCAACTTGATAATTTATGTCTCTTTGAGTGTTCACTGTATAATTAGGTGAATACCTCTATTGGGCTCAGTATTTGTATATGGCCATGACAATACAGATGAATTGATGTACTGATACAGTAACAGTCTTTGGGTAAATGGCAAATAGATTGATACCCAATTAATTACAGTACATTATCTATTTTCCATACTTCCACTGGAAAACATAATTATATGTCGCTGCAAATATATCCTAGGGGTATATAGTCAGTAAAGAGCCCCCGTATTATTTGCAGCCATTCTACATCATTATATGAATTGATAACAAGCACAGCAAGTACCATAATTTTTTGCATTTAGTTTTATGTTTATTTGTGTACATATATTGTTGAGTTTATTTATGTATGGATGTGACCTAGAATGTTTATCACTTACTGTCACACATATATGTTTTTCACATTATGGGATTTAACAGAGAGTTAAAACACGATGTAGGATTGTTTATTATAACCATAGCTACAGTTGCTATGACGATGTGTATACACTCTGACACTTGAATACTGCCGATTAGAGCTAATATAACGGCGATTGAAGTCAGATCTTTAATACCTCAGAAGGCACTTTAGCACTTGTTTACTTGATACACATTATATACCATTTGTGTAATAGTTAATATATGACGGCATAATACATAATACTGCCTGTAAGTTTAATATTGTATTGCCGTGAAACCGGAAGTGAGATAATATCACTTCCGGTAGGGATTAACACAGTGGAACGCAAGATGCGTTCCACACTCGATATTTGGCGCACTTTTGGAGTAACACTTGTTTGGTGAGACACTGTTTGAAACACTATAAATTGTGAGATGTTTGTTTGTAAGTTGATGCTGATGAAGGGGTTGTGAACCCCGAAAACATTCCATTAAAGAATTTTGTGGAAGTCCTGAGAGTGCATCTGTCTCTGTTACATATATATATATATATATATATATACAGGCATATATAGAAACATAGATATTGACGACAGATAAGAGCCATAGGCCCAGCAAGTCTGCCGATATTACCTAACAGTATAAATGTATCTAGTTTGTAGGATAGCCTTATGCTTGTCCCAGGCATTTTTAAAGTCCCCCACAGTGTTTGTCATTACTATCTCTTGAGGAAGTTTATTGCATAAATCAATCACTCTTTCTGTAAAGAAGTGCTTCCTAAAATTACTCCTGAATCTACTACCCTTTAGCTTGAGATCATGACCCCTTGTTCTTGAATTTTCCATTTTATGTAAAATACCCACAGCCTCAGTTTTACTAAGCCCGTTAAAGTACTTGAAAGTTGCTATCATATCACCTCTTTCCCTTCTCTCCTCTAAGCTATACATATTTTGGTCATATCCTTCTGAAGATATGGCCTCCAAAACTGATACACATATAAACACATTAATACATGTACAGCTATATTGACATACATACAAGTGCATTGGAGTCCTTTGCAGTTAAGTAGATGAAAACATGAAAATACATATTTATGCAATATTAATAAAGGTTTTAACTATGTATTTACAGTAAATATTTCACATTCCAATGTTCTGTACATAGATATGTTTTTTGTATTTATAAATAGATATTCCTTAATAAAGTATATCTGTATATATCTATACATATTTATAATCATCTATATATATATATTTATAGATATACAGTATATTGTACAAAATTACTACCACATATATGTAGAAATAGGAAAATCGGAATGTTTCACTTTCCAATGTTCTTCACATAGCAGAATATGTTCTATTTATTCATAAATACATATTTCTACATATATCTGATGTTTGTTTTTTTGGCAATATATATATATATATATATATATATATATATATATATATATATATATATATGTATATATATATGTGTATATATATATATATATATATATATATATAGTGTCTCACAAAAGTGTGTACATCCCTCATATTTTTGTAAATATTTTATTATATCTTTTCATGTGACAACACTACAGAAATTACACTTTGCTACAATGTAAAGTAGTGAGTGTACAGCCTGTATAACAGTGTATATTTGCTGTCCCCTCAAAATAACTCAACACACAGCCATTAATGTCTAAACCGTTGGCAACAAAAGTGAGTACACCCCTGGAAATGTGGAAATGTCCAAATTGGAACCAAAGTGTCAATATTTTGTGTGGCCACCATTATTTTCCAGCACTGCCTTAACCCTCTTGGGCATGGAGTTCACCAGAGCTTCACAGGTTGCCACTGGAGTCCTCTTCCACTCCTCCATGATGACATCACGGAGCTGGTGAATGTTAGAGACCTTGCACTCCCCCACCTTCCATTTGAGGATGCCCCACAGATGCTCAATAGGGTTTAGTTCTAGAGACATGCTTGGCCAGTCAATCACCTTTACCCTCAGCTTCTTTAGCAAGGAAGCGGTCATCTTAGAGGTGTGTTTGGGGTCGTTATCATGTCGGAATACTGCCTGTGGACCAGTCTCCGAACGGAGGGGATCATGCTCTGCTTCAGTATGTCACAGTACATGTTGGCATTCATGGTTCCCTCAATGAACTGTAGCTCCCCAGTGCCGGCAGCACTCATGCAGACCAAGACCATGACACTCCATCCACAATGATTGACTGTAGGCAAGACACACTTGTCTTTGTACTCCTCACCTGGTTGCCACCACACACGCTTGACACCATCTGAACCAAATAAGTTTACCTTGGTCTCATCGGACCACGGGACATGGTTCCAGTAATCCATGTCCTTAGTCTGCTTGTCTTCAACAAACTGTTTGCGGACTTTCTTGTGCATCATCTTTAGAAGAGACTTCCTTCTGGGACGACAGCCATGCAGACCAATTTGATGCAGTGTGCAGAATATGGTCTGAGCACTGACATGCATACTCCCCACCCCTTCAACCTCTGCAGCAATGCTGGCAGCACTCATACATCTATTTCCCAAAGACAACATCTTGATATTACGCTGAGCACGTGCATTCAACTTCTTTGGTCGACCATGGCGAGGCCTGTTCTGAGTGGAACCTGTCCTGTAAAAAACGCTGTATGGTCTTGCCCACCATGCTGCAGCTCAGTTTCAGGGTCTTGGCAATCTTCTTATAGCCTAGGCCATCTTTATGTAGAGCAACAATTCTTTTTTTCAGATACTCAGAGAGTTCTTTGCCATGAGGTGCCATGTTGAACTTCCAGTGACCAGTATGAGAGAGTGTGCGAGCGATAACACCAAATTTAACACACCTGCTCCCCATTCACACCTGAGACCTTGTCACACTATTGACTCACATGACAATGGTTTAGACATTAATGCCATGTGTTGAGTTATTTTAAGGGGACAGCAAATTTACACCGTTATACAGGCGGTACACTCACTAGTTTACATTGTAGCAAAGTGTTATTTCTTCAGTGTTGTCACGGGAAATGATATAATAAATATTTACAAAAATGTGAGGGGTGTACTCACTTTTGTGAGATTATATATATATATATATATATATATGTATATATATATACATACATACATACATACATACATACAAACACTGATAATGTACAATATAGTTCTGCCTGAAACTGTGTTAATATTGCTTAGAAGCAAATAAAAATAGAACATGTCAGTATTTTACATTTAGTGACTTAGTATAGCAACACATACAGCGTAGCATATAAATGTATAAGATCCATTTCACAACTTTATATATATAAGTTCATGTAATTGAGTCTCTTTATGTGAAAAAGGATAGTAGTTTATTTTGATTACCAGCACAGTATAATAGTCTTTGATACAATGTATGATAATACTTTCGCTTTTTATATATTGTTCATGGCATAGAATAGCATGAAAAATATAAATAGGGATTGCTTGGAAATGGAAAAAACAAGTGAAACAACAGAAATCCCAAAAAAGACCAATATTAGCTTCATTTCAACATTTTGTGAGGGCTCAGAGGGAGACAGACAAATTATCGAAAAACATTGGGATATACTAAAGAAAGAGAATCTCTTAAGAGAAAAGATAGGGCCCAAACCAAATTGTATTTTTAGTAGAAATAAAAATTTAAAAACAGTAATAGCCCCAAGTCAACTAAAAGAACAGGATGGAAATAAAACCTGATTGACAACAGGAACAACAAGCTTTTACAAATGTAACAGACTAAATTGTATGTCATGTGAACACATGTTCAATGGAATCAAATTGACAAAATTAGTGTATTCTACTTCCAATGATAAAAACTGTGAAATAAAGAATCTTGTTAATTGTAAAACTACATATGTGGTGTATCTCCTACAATGTAGTTGCAATCTGCAGTACACTGGGAGGACCACGCGACCCTACAAGAAACGCTTATATGAACACTAATATAAAAGCTGGACTAAAGTCCCATAATCTATCTGACCACTATAAGGGAAACATATTGGATCCATGCTTTCGATACAAGTATCCAGTGGGGTCTAAATAAAGACATTGATGTAGCAGCTTTCTTATAAAAGTCAACATTAGTGTAGTTCAGTATTTTAACAATAATTAAAATTACATGCGGCCAGATTACGAGTTTTGCAGTAGGAGGGGTGTAGTACTAACTTGCACGTTATTGTCACCACTCACTTACATACAGCACTGTTATTACAGGTTTTTATAAACCCAGCATTAAAAGTCAAGAAGTAAGCGTAGAGCAAAATTGTGCTCCATACCGCACTCCAATACCAGCACTGCTTAAGTCAGCGGTGAGCTGGTTGTATGTGCTCATGCACGATTTCCCCATAGACATCAATGGGGGGAGTCGGCTGAGAAAAAGTCTAACACCTGTAATAAAGCTGCTTAAAGCTCAGTAACGCAGCCCCATTGATTCCTATGGGGAAACTAAATTTATGTTCACACCTAACACCCTAACATGAACCCCGAGTCTAAACACCCCTAATCTTACACTTATTAACCCCTAATCTGCCGCCCCCGACATCGCAGATACCTACATTATACTGATTAACCCCTAATCTGCCGCTCCGGACATCGCTGCCACTATAATACACATATTAACCCCTAAACCGCCGCACTCCCGCATCACAAACACTAGTTAAATAGTATTAACCCCTAATCTGACGGCTCTAAAATCGCCGCCACCTACTTATATTTATTAACCCCTAATCTGCCGCCCCCAACGTCGCTGCCACTATACTAAATTTATTAACCCCTAAATCTAAGTCTAACCCTAACCCTAACACCCCCTAACTTAAACATAATTAAATTAAATCTAAATCAAACCTACTATTAATAACTAAATAATTCCTATTTAAAAATAAATACTTACCTGTAAAGTAAACCCTAAGCTAGCTACAATATAACTAATAGTTACATTGTATCTAGCTTAGGGTTTATTTTTATTTTACAGGGAAGTTTGTATTTATTTTAACTAGGTAGAATAGTTACTAAATAGTTATTAACTATTTACTAACTACCTAGCAAAAATAAATACAAATTTACCTGTAAAATAAAACCTAACCTAAGTTACACTAACACCTAACACTACACTACAATTGAATAAATTACCTAAATTCAATACAATTACATAAATTACAAAAAAATAACACTAAATTACACAAAATAAAAAACAAATTACAAGATATTTAAACTAATTACACCTAATCTAATAGCCCTATCAAAATAAAAAAGCCCCCCCCCAAGATAAAAAAACCC